>NW_024383065.1:0-34174 GCF_016835505.1 Polypterus senegalus | reverse complement strand
CCCCCACCCCACCCCCCCGCGGCGCGCGCCAGCCGCAGCGCCAGACCCAGCGCCGCGCGCCCCACGGCCCAGCCAGCCCCGCGCGCGCCCCGCAGCGCCGCGGCCGGCGCACCGCGGCGGGGGCGGCCCGGCGCCCCAGGCGTATCGCTGCCGCGCCGCGCGCCGCGCCGGCGGCCCCCAGCGCGCGGCCGGCCGGGGCCCGGCGGGCCCCACACCAGCCCGCCACCAAGCGACGGCGGCGCGCGGGGGCCGCGCCAGCCCCACACCCCCAAACACAAAACCCCCCGCCCCACAAAAGGCGCGACCACACGCCGCGCGCCTCCGCGCAACACACCCGATGCGCAACGAGCGCGCCGCCGCGCCGCGCAGCGCGCCGCCCGGCGGCGGCCAGCGCGCGGCCGCGCGCAGCCGCGCAGGCCGCGCGCAGCGACCGCGCCCCCGCGGCGCGAAGAACCGCGGCGGCCGCCCCCCCACACACCGCGCATGCGCGCGCCGCCCCACACATGCCGCCGCGCGCGCCGCGCGCCCGCGCCCCGGGCCGCGCGCGCGCAAAGGCGCGCGCGCCCGCGCGCGCCCCCCCCGCCCGCGGGCCGACCGCGGCCACAACGCCACACCGCCCCGGCCGCGCAACGGCGCGCGGCCCCGCAACGGCGCCGGCGCGCGCGCGGCGCGCGCGGGGCCCCGGCGCCCCGCGCGGCGCCGGCGCGCGCGAGCAGCGGCGCAGCGCGCGCCAAGGCCCCCGCGAGCAGGCGCGAAAAAAGGCGCGCCCCCGCCGGCGCGGGCGGCGGGGCGGCGCGCGGCGGCCGCGGCACCGCAAAGTGCGCGCGCGCAGGCGGGCGGGCCGCCGCACCCCCACGCCCCGCCCCCCCGGGCGCGGCGCGGCCGCACAGCGCGGGGGCCCGCGCCGCGCGCGCGCCGCCCCGCGCCATGCGGGGCCCCCGGCACACACATCGGCCGCCCCCGCCCCCCGCGAGCGCGCGCCGCGATGCCCCCGGGCGCGCCCCGCGAGCGCGCCGCGGCGCCCGGCAAAGCCCCGCACCACACACCGCCGCGAGGCGCGCCCCCGGCGCGGCAGCCCCGGGCCGGCGCGGATCCCGCGCGCGCGCAGGCGCGCCGCCCGGCAGCGCGCGGCGCGCGAAATGCCGGGGGCGCGCGGGGCCCCGGCGCGCCACACACACCCGGCCACCCGCCACACAGCCCCCCGCAGCCGGCGCGCGCGACAGCGGCGGCACCACTGCCCCGGGCGCGCCGGCCGCGCGCCGCGCCGGCGCGCGCCGCCGGCGGAGCCGCCATACCCGCCGCGCGCGCGCCCGCACCCACGACAGCCGGGGCCCGCGCCCACAGCGGCGCGCGCCCGCCGCGCCGCGCACGCGCGCGCGCAGCGCCCCCCCAACCACACCACACACACCCTGGCGCGCCCGGGCGCGGCGCCACGGCGCGCCCAAGCCCCACAACACGGGGGCGCGCGGACCACACCGCCGCACAGCGCGCCCCATACACCCGCCCCAGCGCGCGCGGGGCCCACACCAGGCCCCCAGCCCCCGCGCCCACGCAACGCCGCGCCCCGGCGCAAGCGCGGGCGCGCATCATGCCCCAAGGACGTCCACCGCCCACACACACACAGGCGCGCCGCGCCGCGCCCACGCCCCCCGAAACCCCACCGCCCCCTTTGCCCCCGCCGGGCCGCAGCCCCGCCGCCCCCGGCGCCCCGCTTGCGGGGCGGCGCGGGGCCGC
Organism: Polypterus senegalus; assembly: GCF_016835505.1. Classification (NCBI taxonomy): domain Eukaryota; kingdom Metazoa; phylum Chordata; class Cladistia; order Polypteriformes; family Polypteridae; genus Polypterus; species Polypterus senegalus. The sequence goes on along the minus strand of NW_024383065.1, from coordinate 32,440 downwards.
GCGACGCGCGGCCCCGGCGGCGCCGCGGCGCGCCGCCGCGCGGGCCCAACCAAACCCGCCGCCGCCCCACCCCGGCGCGCGCCGCGCATGCGACCGCGACCCAACCCACACACATGCGCGCACACCACCCCCCCCGGGGCGGGGCCACCGCCCACCCCCCGCAGATGGGCGCGCGCGGGCGCCGGCGCAAGCGGCGCGCGCGCCGCCGGGGCCCAAAAAACCACACCAGCCGCCCCGGCGGCGCGATCCCCGCGCCGCGCCACGCCGCGCGCAGGCGCAGGGGGCCGGCGCAGGGCACCAGGCGCGCCCACCCCCGCCGCAGGCGCCACGCGCCGCGCCAGCCCCGCGAACGCGCGCCGCGAGCGCGCCGCGCCCCCGGCGGGCGCGCGGGAAACACCGCGGCGGGCCGCCGACGGCGCGCGCGCGGCGCCGCGCCACCACGCCACCAGGCGACACGCGCGCCCACACACGCGCGCCCGACGCCGCCACGCATGCGCGCGGCCCGCCCACGCCCGCGCGCATACGCCGGCACGCCACATGGCCCGCCCTCAACACACAATTACACGCACGCCAGCCCGCCAGCACCCGCACCAGCGCCGCTGCCGACAGCATACGCGCGCGCCCGCCAGCATCGCGCGCGACGCCGCCACGATACATGCACACCCCACACGCGCCCGGCTCAGCCCGCCCGCCTTTCGCACGCCCGCCACGCCGCGCCCGCACGCGCCACACCGCCACCATACCAGCGACGACGCAACGCGCGCCCGCCGCGCACGCCACGCGCGCACATGCCCAGCGCGACACGCCGCCGCACGCGCGCTACGCCCGCTCGCGCACGATACGCCGCCCGCACGCGCGTCGCCCGCGCCACGCGCGCCGCCCACGCCACCACGCGCGACCGCACATGAAGATGACACACAGCGCACCGGCGCCGAGGCGCGCACGCACACGCCACCACGAGCCAGCGACGCTGTTACGACACACACACGCGCGACAGCTACGCGCGCGATATTACGAATACGCGCGCGCGCCACGGCGCGCGCGCGCGCGCTTACGCCACCGCCGCCACAACGATACAACACACACAGCGCGCGACAACGCCGCGCACACACACACACACACACGCGCGCGCGCCACGCCGCGCGCTGTCGATGCGCCACGCACACACCCGCCCGCCGCGCGCGCGCGCGCCACCATGCGCTGATGCGCGCGCGCCACGATAGCGCCGCCCACACACACGCGCACACATGCTGACGCCATACGCGCGCGCCGCTGCCGCGCGCGCCGCATGAGCGCGCGCACACACGCGCGCCACCGCCATGCGCGCCGCGCGCGCGCGCGCGCGCCCCGCCACGCACACAGCGCACAACGCCACACACACACGCGCCAGATTACCGCCACGCCACGAACACACGCGCGCGCCACGCGCCTCGCCACACACACACACCGCCCATTACGCGCGCGCATTACGCGATGCCGTTACGCGCTGACACACGCGCCCGCCGCGCGCCACGCTTACGCCAGCTCACGCCCACATATTGATGGCCGCACATACACACGGCGCCATTATTACGCCACGCACACATACGCGCCGCCGCGCGCCACGCCGCCACACACACACCACGTTACGCCGCCACCCACACACGCCACGCGCGCCAGCGCGATAACGCGCGCGCGAGCACGACTACCACACCAGCGCGCCGCGCGCCCGCGCGCGCGCGATACGCGCGCCAGCGCGCCCACGCCACGCGCGTATTACGCCACACGCTGCGCCGCATGACTATTACGCCCGCCCGCCCGCCCGCCCGCCCACACACCGCCGCCACACACGGCGCGCGCGCGCTATTAGCGCACTACGCCGCAACACACACGCGCGCCCGCGCGCACGCCCGCCGCGCACGCGCGCGCGCGCCACACACACCACACACATGATGCTTCCACACGCGCCAAACGGTCACTATTACAGCGCGCCGCGCGCGCGGGCGCGCGCGCGACACACACCATCGCCACATACGCACACACACCGCGCGCGCCGCCCGCCCACACCGCACACGCCCACGCGCGCGCGCTGGCACGCGCTGGACGCCGCGCTGCACACACCAGACACGCTCACGCCACGCGCGCCGGGCGGCGCGCGACGCGCGACGCCACACACCGCGCGCGATACAGCCACATGCGCGCACACACGCCAGCATACGCGCGACACACATGCCCGCCACATACACGCTAGCGCGCGCGGCACGCCGGAGGTACGCGCCGCGCGCGCCGCACAGCGCGCGCCGCCACGCGCCACACACACGCGCGCGCGCGCGCGCGCCAGCGCACATGCCACGCCAGCGCGTTACGCCACGCCGCGCGCGCCGCCACTGATATGCTTGCTGTCAGCGCGCGCGCCACGCAGGCGCGCGCTGACACACCATTACGCACACACGCGCGCCGCCCACGACGCGACACCACCGCGCCCGCCACGCACACACGCCGCGCACACACACACGCCACGCCCGCCACGCCGCCACACGCACACCCACCACACGCGCCACACCGCGCGCCACACGCCGCCAGACGCCGCGCCGCCGCCACGCCCACCCGCGCGCGCGATATTTTCGCGCGCGCGCCCGCCACACGCCGCCACACACACACACACACACGCGCCACGATACGCGCGCCACCACGCCCCGCCCGCGCGCCGCTGCCACACACACACACAGCGCGCGACGCCCGCCATGCGCGCGCGCCACGCCATATGCGCCACGCGCGCCACTGCGCGCCGCACGTTACGCCAGCGCCACTACCGCGCGCGCGCTTACGCACACACACGCCCACACATGACACACGCGCGCCGCGCGCGCGCCGCGCCACGCCGACACACGCGCGCGCGCGCGATACATACACGCGCGCGCGCGCGATACATACCAGCGCGCGCCACGCGCGCGCCGCGACACACACATAACAGCGCGCGCGCGCCGCCACACACATACGCGACACACGCACACACACATGATGCTGCCGCAACACACACGCGCATATTACGCGTACGCCACGCGCGCCACAGCCAGCGCGCGCAACATGCCACGCGCGCTGCGCGCCACACACACACACACGCGACACAGCGCGCCGCACATCGGCACGCCGCGCACACGCACACACATACGCGCGCCAGCGCCGCTGATGAGCGCCAGATGCGCGCGCGCATGCCGCGCGCCGCCGCGCGCACACATTACGCCAGCCACACACGGCACCACAGCCCGACACACGCCGCGACACACGCTACGCGGCCGCCACACACGCGCGCCGCGCCACACACAATATTACCGCGCGCCGCGCGCGACGCCCGCGCGCCCGCGCCACGCGCAGGCGCGCGCGCGCGCGCCATACACATACGCCAACGCCACGCCACACATGACGCCGCACGATACGCACGACGCGCGCGCCAAACACACGCCACACGCCGCGCCATGCCACGCCACAGCGACGCCGCGCGACGCGCGCCCGCACACGCCGCCACACACATTACGCCCGCCGCGCCACACGCCACACACACGCGACACCGCCGCGCGCACGCAACACACACACACACATTACGCGCGCCGCGCGCCGCGCGCCGCACACACGACACACGCGCCTACGCCGCCAGCGCACACGCAACACACGCCAGCGACACACACACACACATGCACCACCGCGCACGCGCCGCCATATTAGCGTCACACAGGCGCCACGAGCCGCGCGCGCGGCGCGCCGCCGCGCGCAGCGCCGGCGCGACACACACACACACACACAGGCCGCGCGCCACACGACGCACACGGGAACGCCACGCGCGCCACGCACACGCGCGCTACGCCACCACCATGGCGCGATACGCGGCGCACGCGCCACGCGCCCACACACAGCGCCGCCACGCGCGCCATGACATGACATGAGATACCGTCACCAGCGCCACACACGCACACACACACGCGCGACACGGCCCGCCACGCCGCACGCGCGCTGCCCGCCGCGCGCGACAGCTGACCCACGCGCGCGAGCACACGCCGCCACACACGCGCGCGCGACACGACACACCGCCACGCGCCGCACGCGCCTACGCGCCGCCCACACACACGCGCGCGCACAACACACACGCGCGACGCCGCGCGCGCGCGCACACACGCGCCACGCGCCACACCACGATATGCCAGGCGCACACACACAGCGGGCGATACCCGCCACGCCACACGCGCGCGCACACACATAATACCACACGCCGGAACACACGATACGCACGCCACGCCGCGCCACGCGCGCGCGCCGGCGCGCACACATGATACGCACGCACGCCACCACAGCACACACACGCGCCCACACGCGCGCCACCACGCCTGCCCGCCACACACGCCACGACACCACACGCCACGCCGACCGCACACACCACACACATGCCGACACACGCCCGCGCGCACACGCCTGAAAACACACGCCGCGCGACACAACACGCGACACACGCCGCCACGCGCGCGCGCCGCAACACATTACGCCGCCACGCGCGCCCGCGCATACGCTATTACGCGCCACGCGCACAGCATACGCGCCGCCGGCGCGCGCCTTACGCGCCAGCGCGCGCCACGATACGCCAGCCGCGCGCGACAGATATGCCACAGACGCTGCTGATGTTACGCGCGCACACCGCCCGCCACGCGCGCGCCGCACGCGACACGACGCGCCGCGCGCGCGCGACGCCGCCACACACCGCCGCCGCCCACATTACGCCGCCACGCGCGCCACACACACACACACACACCACACCACGCCACACACGCGCCGCGCCACACACCACGTACCCGCGCGCCACATGCCGCACACACACACACGACGGCCACGCGCGCGACAGCGAGCGACACACACACACACACACGCCACGCCACGCGCCACGCCCACGCGACACCGATGCCGCGCGCGCCCGCGCTGATACGCCACACCACGCGCCGCCACATGACACACGCGATCACGCCACGCGCGCGCGCGCCGCCATTACCGCACAGCGCCGCCGCACACACACACGCCAGAGCGCTGCCGCGCCACGACGCCGCCGCGCGAACGCCAGCCGATACGCGCACAGCGCGCCGTCATACGCCGCCGCCGCGCGCCGCCAGCGCCACGCGCGCCGCCATGCGCCACGCGCATTATATACTTACACACACACGCGCCGCTACGCGCGCGCCACAGCCATGCCACAGCGCGAGCGCGCCGCATGTTACGCCACACGACGCGACCACACACGCGCGCCGGCGTCCGCCAGCGCCACCGCGCCAAGCGCGCCATACGCGATGATTTGATACATTACACATACGACACACACGCCGACACACACACCACACACACATGGGCGCTGGCACGCGCGCTTACACACAGCCTGCCGCGCGCGCGACATGCCCGCGCGACGCACACACTACCGCGCCGCGCGCGACACATTGCCGCCGCGCGACACGCCATTGCTTTACGCGCGCGCCGCGCCATACGCCGCGCCGCGCATGCCCGCGCCGATGCACACACATGACGCGCGATACGATCCGCCACGCGCGTTACGCGCCGCGCCCGCGCACACACCACGGTACCGCCAGCGCCATGGCACGCCACACACACGCCGCGCGCGCGCGCCAACACACACGTCACACACACTCGCCAGCGACGCCCGCCCGGCACGCACAACACATACGATACGCTTACGCCGCGCCCGCGAACACGCCCGCCAGCCACCAGCCGCGCCATACGATCACCATGCGCCATATTACGCCAGCGCGCCGCGCCCGCGCGCGCTGTTCACGCGTTACGGCCATGATGACGACGCAACACGGCGCGCGCGACAGCCGGCCAGCCACGCGCACACACGCCGCCACGCACGCCATACCACGCCACACACGGCACGCACACACGCGCCGCGCGTACGACACCATTACGATAGCCACGCCACGATACGCCACGCCGATACGACAGAACAGCCGCCCCGCAACACACACGCGCGCGCGCGCACAGGCGCCACGCGCGATAGCGCGAAGAGCGCGCGCGCGCAACACACCACACCGCCACCAAAACAGGCCGATACGCACACGCGACACACGAACACACACCGTCGAACAGCCACGACGCCTATTACGCGCCGCGCACGACACCGCACGCGCGTTACGCCCACACACACACACACACGCACGATAGCGCGCGCGCGCGCCACACGCCACACACATCCACCACGCCGCCGACGCGCGGGCACGCGTCGACGCCGCCGCGCCACGACACACCACGCCAGCCCGGCGCGCGCATGCGCGCGCACACACCGTTACATGGCGCGCCGCCACGCCACACACACGCGACGCCACGCGCCGCGCGCGCACGCACCAGCACACACACACAGCATATTGTTATATTACGCGACGGCATTGCCCACCACGCCGCCACACAACCACACACCCGCCCACATACACGACACCGCACGCCAGCGCACGCCGCCGCACCGCCACGCGCCACACACACATACGCCGGCGCGCCGACCACACGCGCCCGCCGCACACACGCACACACCGCGCCAACGCGCGCCCGCCATGCTTACGCGCGCGCCACAGAGCGACACGCGCGCCACGCCGCGCCACACACACATACCACATATTACGCCGCCGCCACACACACCACGACGCCGCCACGCCCGCACACACCACACACACATACGCACCACGACACACGCACACCACGGCGCGCGCGCGCCACGGCGCACGCCCGCCAGCTTACGACACACACACAACACACGCGCCACGCTGCCGTTACGCGCCAGCGAGCGCGCGCGCGCACACACCTTACGCGCGCACACATGCCGCCACGCGCGCGCCAGCGCAGCGCGCCGCCACGACCACACGCGCGCACCGCCGCCACACCACGCCGCCGCGCGCGCCCACGCACACGCCACGCCACACACACACGCCACCACGCACACCACTACGCCACACAAGCACGCAGCGTAAAGCGCGACCACACCGCACACACATACGCGCACACCGCACGCGCGCCGCGCGCGCGCACTGCGCGCCACACGCGCGCCAGACACATATTACAGCGTCGCCGCCAACGCGCGCGATATACGCGCGCGTCACACACAACAGGCGCCACGCGCGCGCCACGCGCGCGCGCGCCGCCAGCACGCCCGCCACGCGCGGCACACACACACACACGCGCGCGCCATGATACGCGCACGCGTTACGCCTATTACGCGCGCACCACCACGGCCGCGCGCGCCGCCACCATGCGCCACGCTGGCACACACACACGCGGGCACGCGCGCGCCATACCGCCACGCGCGATACATGATACACAGCCACGCCCGCCGCCGATACGCGCGCCGCCACACACACGCGCGCGACACACACACGCTGCGCACCACGCCCGCCGCCACACACGCGCCGAGCGCGCGCGCCACACACACACGCCGCCGCGCGACACGCGCGCCGCCGCCAGCGCCGCGCGCATACCAGGCCGCGCCGCGCGCGATGCGCGCGCCGATGCCACACACACATTGCCGCGCGCGCAGCCGCCACAGCGCGCGCGACATACGCGCAGGCATACCGCGCCGCCTAAAGACACAGCCACGCCGCGCCGCGCATGACACACACGACAGCGCCACGATACGATACAGGCACTATTACGCGCCACGCGCACACAACGGCTGCGCGCGCGCACACCTCCACTAAACACACACAACATGCCGCGCACCACACATGACCTACGCGCGCCACAGGCACGCCGCCACGATGGCGCGACACACGCGCGCCCGCCGCGCGCCACATGCCATGGCCACACGCCACGCGCGCGCGCGCGCCGCGCGACACACCACTTATACACACACGCCTGGCCGATATACGCGCGCCACGCCACGCCAGACACACACACACACACGATACACAGCACACGCCGCGCCACACACACGCCACACGCGCCACGGTCCAGGCCGCGCGACGCGCGCCACATGCCACACGGCTGCCGACACACACGCCAGATTACGCGCGCGCGCGCACGCGCCGCACGCCACGCACAGGCGCGACGCGCGCCTGATTACATGCGCCCACCACCACACATGCGCGCACGCGCCACGCCCACACACACGCCACGCGCAAACACACCACCACGCGCCCGCCCGGCGCGCCACATTACGTCACGCCAGCGCGCCACGCGCCGCCACGCGGCGACCATTACGCTGATGATACACACACACATACACACACACCAGCACACACGCGCGCGCGCATGGCGCGCGCACGCGCTTCACACGCGATACGACGCACGGCGCGCCGCCACACACACGCGCGCGTTACGCCACGCCACGCGCGCCGCGCGACACCCACGCGCGCGAGCGCGCGCGCTGCGGCGCGCCGCGCACGCCACCCACGCGCGCCACGATACGCGCCACGCGCCACGCGCGCCACGCGCCACCACACGCGCCGCCACAGCGCGCGCCAGGCGCGCACACACAGCACACACATACGCCACGCGCGCGCGCGAGCGTTACGCCAGCGCCACGCCACACGACGCCGACACACGCCACGCACGCCAGCCACGCGCGACGCGCGACACACACACCCACACACGCGCGACATGATTAACGCCATTACGCCACACACACGCGCCACACACGCCAGCGCGCCACACAGCGACGCCACATACGCCGACACACGCCACACACGACACACACGCGCCACGCGGGATACGCGCGCACACACGAACGCGCGCCCGCGCCACGCGCCGCGCGCCATGCCACACACACCACACACACACACCGCGGCGCGCCACGCACACAATACACACACCACACACACACACATACCACACCACAATCACGCGCGCGCCACACACACACACACACACAAAACACGCCCCCACACACACACCCATATTACACACACGCACACGCCCATAATATTAAAATCACCGCCAACGCCACACACTACGCCAGCCACATATTACACACCACATTAAGATGCAGGCCACACACACACACACACACACAGCCACGCTACGCACATATGCACACCACACCACACATTACCGCACGCACAAGCGCACACACACACAACAGCGCACACACACACACAACACAGCCGCACACACACACACGCGCCCGACCACACAACACACACAGACACACACACACACACACATTGACACCGCACACACATATACACGCCACACACACGCGCACACACACGCGCACCACCATACGCGCAGCAGCACACACACGCGACACGCGCGCGCATATTGTACGCACACCACACACACTCATACCACAGCGCACAATCACACAGCGCGCCGCCACACACACACAGCGCACATACAGCCAATAGCCGCCACACACACACACGCACACACATACGCCCGCACACACACACCACACAATCACACACCCACATTACGCCACACACACACACAACCACACACACGCAGCGCACACACGCACACACACAACATGCGCCACACCGCGCAGCACACCCCAAACGACACCACACCTAATACACACACACAGCCACACACGCCACACACACACACACGCATGCACGCCGCGCCAAAGCCGCACACACACACACACACACATGCACACACATACGCCACCACACCACACACCACACCCGCCGTCGACCACCCACACACACACACACCACACCACACGCCACACATACGCGCGCCACCATCGCCACACACATATTGCCACACACACACACATACAACACACATGCCGCGCCGACACACGCCATACGCCGCACACACACACCACACGGCGCGCACACAACACACACACAGCACACACACACATAGCCGCACGACACACACATACCGACACACACGCCACACGCGCCAACACACACGCCACACGTACGCCCACAACAATACGGCAACATACACACACATGCGCGCCACACCGCCGCCACACAACACACACGCGCACATACGCCACCACGCCACACACACAACACACCACACGCGCACACACACACACACATGCCACGCATCACGCACACAACACACACACACGCACAGCACCGCCACACACACACACACACACACACACACACGCCGCCACACACGCCACGCCACGCCACGCCCATTACGCCAAACATTACGCCACACACACGCCACGAAGCGTCATTAACACACACATGCCGCCACGCCACGCCGCACACACACACTAAATAAATATTACGCCAGTCAATAATAATAATACGCTTAACACACGACACACACACACACGCCACACACACACACGCCACACACACACTACGCCACGCCGCGCGCCGCCGCCACGCCACACACACACACACACGCCACACACACACACACACACACATTAATACGCCTTTTTCACGCCGTTACACACGCCGCCGTGCGCCACGTTACGCTGCCGCACACGCCAACACACACGCCGCAAAGGGCACACACGCCACGCCGCACGCCACACACACACGCCACACACACACACACACACACACACACACACACGCGCGCGCCGCCGTCACGCCGCCACGCCACGCCACACACAACACAATAATAACGCCGTTACGCCACACACACACACACACACACGCCACACACGCCACACACACACACACACACGTACGTGCCACACACGCCACGCCGCCATTGCCGCCATGCCAGCGCCGCCACACAGCGCACACACACGCCACGCCACATGCCGCCACGCCGCCACACACACACACACACACACAACAGCGCCACGCCGCGCCACACACACGCCACTAATAATAATAATAATACACACACACACACACTTAATAATAATAATAATACACACACACACAGAAATAATAATACGCGCCGCCGCACACGCCGCCGCCACACACACACAATACGCCAAATACGCCACACACATAATACACACAATACGCGCATGTGCCACACACACACACACACACACACACATTATTACGCCACGTCATTACGTCATTAATACGCCGACACACATTAATACGTACGCCACAACACACACACACGTCATTAACATGCCGCCACGCCACACACACAATACGCCACACACACACCACAAGCCGCACACACAAATACTGCCACACACACACATTACGCGCCAATACGCCGCGCGCCGCCGCCACGCCGCCGCCGCGCGCCGCCGCCACGCGCCGCGCGCCACGCCACGCCAATAACACACGTAAAATAATAATACGCCACGCCACGCCGTCACACACACAAAATAATAATAATAATACACACACACACACACACACACACGCCACACACACACAAATAATAATAACAACACACACACACACACAAAATACCATTACGCCACTTAATACCGCACACACAATATGTTGTTAATACGTACACAAAATAATAATACGTGCCGCCACGCATTATACGCCATTACGCCATTACGCACACACAATAATACGCACACACACGTCACACAGCACACACACACACACACAATACCAAAACATGCAATAATACGCCACACATGCCGCCGCCGCAACACACGCCACACAACAAATAATAATAATAAATAATAGCTAATAATAATACGCCACACACACAATACCACGCCAGGCGCCAATACGCGCCACACACACACACGCCGACAACAATAATACGTCAACACACAGCCGTCACTGCCGCCGCCACACACACGCTCAATAATAATAATAATAATACGCCGCACAACAACATGCCGTAAATACGCGCCAATACACACACACAATACGTCACGCCACACACACGCCACACACGCCACGCCACACACACACGCCACGACAGCACAGCCACGCAATACGAAATACGCACACGTGGCCACTAATAATACCGTAGGCACACACACACACGCCGCCACACACACACATGCCGCACACAACAATAATACGCCACACACACGCACACACACACACACACACACACACACACACAGCGCACACACACACACATTACGCGCAAAGGCGTGCACACACACACACACATACGCGCCTACGTCATTGGCCAATACGCCACACGCCACACAGCCACGCACACACACACACACACACACACACAGCGCCACACACACACACACACACACACACACACACACGCGCCACACACACATGCCACGCCACACACGGGCTACGCCATTGCCGCCGCCACGCGCCAGCGCAATATTAGCTAAAAGCACACACACACAATACGCCGCCGCCGCAGCACGCCACCATTGCCGCCGCCACACACACACACACACAAAATAATACGCACACAAACACACGCCACACACACGCCGCCACACAACACAACATTACGCCGCGCCGCCACACACACACACGCCACACACATTGCACAGGAAGAAGGCACACACACACAGCCACGCCACACACACACACACACACACACACACACACACATTACGTTACGTTACACATTACGCCATTACGCGCACACATGCCACATACGCTACGCCAGCGCACACACACACTACGCCACACACACAACGCCACACACACACACACACATGCCACATGCCACACACACACACACATGCCATATTACACACACACACACACATTAATATATACACAATAATATACACACACGCCACACGCCATTACGCCACGCGTCACTTAATACGCCACACACATATTAATAATAATACGCCACACACGGCCATTACTACGCGTACACACACACAATACGCCATTACGCCGCCACGCCACGCGCACACACACACACACGCCAAAATACGCCACGCCGCACACGGGCGCGCCACACGTACACACGTCATTACGTTACGCACACATGCCACAACACACACACACGCGCCACACACACGCCACACAATACACACGCCACACACACACACACACACACCACCCATTATTACTATTACGCCGCAACATGCCGCCACGCCACAATACGCGCGCCGCCACACACCACACACGCCGCCGCCACACACACACACACGCCAGTGAAGCGCAACACGCCGTTAATACCACGCGAAAATACGCCACGCACGCCACACACGCCACACGCCCGCAATACGCCATCAGGGGCGCACACACAACATAATACGCGCCACGCCACACACACAACAGCCACACACGCACGCCACACACAACGTCACACGTACAACACACAATACGCACGCCACGCCAATACACACACACACAACAGCCACGTCACGCCACAATACACACACGCCGCCGCCGCCACACACGGCATAATAACACATAGCCCACACACACACACACAAATACGCCACGCCACACACACACACACACGCCACACACATACGTCGTGCCGTCAAATAATAATACAATACGCACATTAATACGCGCCGCACGCCACACACACACACACACACACATGCGCCAGCCACCACACACACATTACGCCGCCGCGCCACACGCCGCCGTTAGTTGCCGCAATACGCCACGCCACACACACACACACACACACACGCGCGTACACACACACGCCGCCACACACATGCACATGTACACACACACACGCCGCCCACACACACACACACAATAATAATACGCAAAACAATACGCCACGCCACGCGCCAATACCAACACACACGCACATTACGCCAGCCACACAGCCACTGTTACCATTGCGCCACACACACACAGCCGCCACGCCACACACGCCACACAATAACAGCACAATACGCCACCACGCTTACCGCCACGCCGCATTAATAAAACGCCGCACATACGCGTGCCGCCACACACACACACGCCAGGCGTTGCGCGCGCACACACACATGCGCCACGCACAGCGCCAGCAACACACACGCCGCCACGCCACAATACCAGCACACACGCCACGCCGAGCGCCATTATTAACACACACACAGCGCTGCGCCATTACGCCAACACACACATTACGCCAGCCACGCGTTGGCGCCACACACACACACACACACACGCCGTCACGTACACACACGCCGCCGCCACACACGCCAGCGCCGCACACACGTTACACACACGTCACGCCACACACACACACACACATGCCGCCGCCACGCCACACACAGCCGCCATACGCTGCCACGCCACACACACACGGCCACGCCGCCACACACGCCACGCCACACACACCGCCACGTAAATACGCCACACACACACACACAATATTATTAATAACACACACAGGGCTAATATTAATAATAACATACGCCACACACAGTCACGCCACACGCTGGCCACACACGCCGCCGCACACACACACACACAATACGCCGCCACGCCGCCACACACGCACACGCCGCCACACACACACACACAAATATTATTAATACACATTAATACTTTACACACACACACACACACACACACACACACACACACACACATAATACGCACGCCGCCAATACGCCACACACACAACAGCCGTCGCGCCGCCAGTCACGTCGCACACACACACACACGCCACGTGCGCGCCGCGCGTATTACGCCAGGCACACACACACACACAGCACATGCCACACACACACACGCCGCCACATGCACACACACAATACACACATTGCGCCACGCCACAATAAGCCGCAACCATTTCGCCGCACGCCAGTCACACACACACACGCCACGTCACGCCAATACACACAATACGCGCGCGCCGCGCCAGCCACGCCACACACACACACACACACGCACGCCGCGCCGCCGTTACGCCGCCACACACACACACACAAGCGACACGCCGCGCCGCGCCACACACGCGCTGGCCACGTGCCAGCACACACAGCACACACACACACAAACACACACACACACACACACACACACACACGTTGCGCCGCCAAAGACAAACGTACGCCACGCCACGCCACGCCAGCGCCACGCGCACACACACGTAACACGCCGTGTGCACATGCCACGCGTTACGCCACGCGCCACGCCACGCCGTTACGCCACAGCCAATACGCCGCGCCGACGCCGTTACGCCGTTACGCCGCCGCCACAATATTAATAATAATAATAATAATAATAATACACACGCCACGCCGCCGCCATTAATACGCCGTACACACACACACGCACAAACGCCGCCACACACACACGCCGCCACACACACGCCGCCACACACACACACACACACACACACACACACACACACACATAATATTGCCACACACGCCACGCCACACACGCCACGCCACGCGCCACGCCACGGCCACGCCGCCGCCGCCGTCAGTCAATACGCCGCCGCCACGCTGCACACACACACACCACGTAAATACGCGCCATCACACACACACACACACACACACACACACGCCACCAATAAATACCGTCACGCCTTCGCCGCCACACACATTACGTTACGGGCGCCATTGCCGCACACGCCATTACGCCACGCCACGCCACGTCACGCCACAATACGGCTGCCGCGAAATACGCCGCCGTCATTACGCCACACCACACACACGCCACGCGCCACGCCAAAATACGCCAGCCACGCCACGCCGCCGCCGCCACACACACACACAGCCACGCCACAAAAATATTACGCGCGTTACCACAACGCCACACACATGCCGCCATTACGCCGCCACACACACGCCGCCACACACGCCGCCACGCCACGACACACACACACACACACGCAACACACACACACACACACACAGTTACGCCACGCATGCGCGGGCTGTTACGCTGGCGCATGCATGCGCCACGCCATTGTTAATACACAACACATTGTTACGCCACACACAGCACAGCCGCCGCCACGCCGCCGCGCCACACACAGTTACACCACGCCGCCACACACACACGCCACACACACACGACACACACACACACACACACGCACACACACACGTTAACGCCACGCACACGCCAGCGTCAATAATACGCCACGCCACACACGCGCCACGCCAAGTACACACACACACACACACACATGCCACACACACGCCACGCCATTACGCCGCCGCCACACACACACACACACACACACCACACACACACACATACAAGAAAACGCCACGACATTAATAATAAATACGCCGCCACACACACACACACACGCACACCACGCCACACAATACGTCCACACACACACACACACATCCAGCCATTAAAGCGCCGCCGCAATACGTTTACGCCGCGATACGCGCGTTAATACGCACACACACAATACACACACGCCGTGTTGCCGCCAATACGCTGGCCATTGCACACAAAATACGCAAGCCGTACACACACACACGCCATTACGCCACGCCACGCGCATGCCGCCGCCACACACACACACACGTACACACACATAATACGCCGCCGCCGCACATAAATATTAACATTAATATTACAGTTTACGTTACGCCACAACACACACACACACACACACACACATACACACACACACACACACACACACACACACACACACACACACATTTCATGCCAAATATATTAATACACACACACAGCCGCCGCCACGCGCCACACACACACACATGCCACACACACACACAGCGCCGCCACAACACAGCCGTTACGCCGTGTGCCGCCGCCACACACACACAAACATGCATTAATACACAATACGCCGCCAAATACGCCACATACGCCACGCCACACACGTGTACAATACGCCACACACACAGCCGCCACACACACACGCCACACAGCCACGCCACACAAACATGCCGCCACACACACACACAATACCACAATAATAATACACACACACACACGTAATACACACACAGCGCCAGCGCCGCCGCCACACACACGCCCACACACACACACACACATGGCACAGCAAACAGCACACACACAGCCACACACAGTAATAATAATACGCTTAACGCGGCATCATTAATAATAATAATACGCCATACACACACATACGCACATGCCGCGCCACACACACGTTAATACGCCACGCCACGCCACACACACACACACAATACGCCACACACACACACGTGCCAACACACGCAAACCACACCACGAATATTACGCCACGCTAAATATTAAATATTACACACACAGCGCTTGCGCCACACATGCAACACACACACACACATGTTACGCCACACACACACAATAATAATACGCCACACACAGCATGCCGCCATGCCACACACGCTGCCGCGCCAACAGCGCACACACGCCATGCCGCCACACACACACAATAATAAATAACACACATTAATAATACATGCCGCTGCCGTGCGCCACACACACACACACATGGTTGTCACGCCAATAACACAATACGCCACGTGAAGCACAACACACACATTACGCGCACACATGCCACGCCACGCCACGCCACGTGCCGCGCCACACACACACACACACAGCCGTTATTACCACACACGCCACACACACATACAACACACACACGCCACACACAAACACGCCGTATTAACACACACAGTTACGCGCCACACACACACAGCCGCCACACACACACATTATTACTACGTCAGGGCACATTACTGGTTGCTGCAACAATAATACGCCACACACACGCCAGCCACGCCACACATTACGCCACACGCCACGCCACGCCATGCCACACACGCACACACACACACGCCACACACACGCGCCGCCGCCACACGCCACAATAGCCGCCAATAATACACACACGTACATAATACACGCCATTACGCCAAATACGCACACACATTACGCCACGCCATGCAACAGTTACTACGCCACGCCACCACGCCACGCCAGCGCCGCCGCCACGCCGCCACACATAATAATAATCAATAATAATAATAATACACACATGCCGCCGCCGCCACGCCGCCACACACACACACACACGCCGCCAAATACGCCACGGGCGCCACGCGCGCCGCCACACGCCATTAACACAACACATGCCACACACACACACACACACACACACACACACACACACACACACATGCCGCCACGTACACACACACACACACACGCCGCCACAATACGCCAGCTACGCCACGCCACACACACACACACATTACGGCTAACACACACATTACGCCGCGCCATTATGCGCGCCGTGGCTGCCGCCACACATGCATGCCATTGCTGCGCGCCACACACACATGCCGCTGTACAAGCGCGCGCCATTACGTTACGCCACACACACACACATGCGCCACGGTTAACACACACACACAAGCTACGCGCCGCATACACACACACGCGCCACACACAGCCACAGCCACACACACACACACGCCACACACACACACACACAGCGTACACACACACACATTACGTTACGCCGCCAGCACACACACACACACACACACAATACGCCACACATGCCATATTGTTACGCATTAATACGCCGTTAATACGTTACGCCGACACACACGCGCGCCGCCAGCGAAGCGTTACGCCGGCCACGTGCCGCCGTCAACCACACGCCACGCCACACACGGCACGCCGCCACACACGCCACACAGCCAAAGCCACGCCACACGCCACACACGCCACGCCGCCACACACACACACACACACACACACGCCAATACCACACACACACACACACACAGCCGCGCGTCAACACACACACACACACAACATACAATAATACGTACAAATAATACACACACACGCACACAATATACGCCACGCACACACACACGCCACACACACACGCATGTGCTGCCGCAACACACACACGCCACGCCAGCCAATACGCCACACACACTGCGCTGCCGACACACATGCCACGCCAGCCGCCACACACACACACGCCAATACGTACCAGCCACACGCCACAATAATAATACGCCACCACGCCGCCGCCACACAATACGCCGCACGCCGCCAGTTACGTACATGCACACGCGCCGCCACACACACACACAAAATACGCCGCCACACAACACACACACACACACACAGCCACACACACACACACACACATTAATACATGCCAATACGCCGCCGTGCCGCCACACACGCCGCCACATGCGCCGTCACGCCGCCGCGTGCGCCACACACACATGCCGCAGCGCACATTGTGTGGGCCACAATACGCCATTACCGCCACGCTGCCCACGCCGCGCCAATACGCCAACAGCCGCCACACAATAATAACACACCAGCGCAGCGCGCACACACACAGCGTTACGCTGCACGCATTACGCGCACACACACACACACAGTAACAAATAATACGCCACACACATGCCACACACACGCCGTCAGAATAATAGCCGCCGCCGTAACAGCCACGCCGCCGCCACGCCACGCCACGCCGCCACACACACACACCATACGGCCGCCATTGCTTTTTCGCCACACACATGCCGCCATTACACACGTTGCGCCAAAATACGTCATTGTTACGCCGCCACACACACATGCCGCCACGCCACGACGCCGCCACACATGCACACACGCCACACGCGCGCACACACACACAATACGCGGAAGCGTTAATACGCCACGTCATTAATACGTCACACATACGCGTTAATACGCCGTTAATAATAATTACGCACACACACACACACACACACACACGCGAACACACAACACACACACGCCACACACACACCGCCACAACATACGCCGCGCCACGCACACATATTACGCGCCACACATGCGCCACACACGCCACGCCACACATGCAAACATTAATACGCGCGAGTACAAACACACACACACACACACGCGCGTGACACACACACACGCACACACATGCCACACAATATTAATATAACACAACACGCTACGCCACACACACACATTACGCCACGCCACACACACACACACGCCACGCCGCCACGCCATTTTCATTACGCAAATAATACGGACATGCGCCACACACACATTACGGTAAAACACACAAATACGCCAATACGCGCGTACACACACACACACATTACGCTATGCGCCACAACACACACACACACACACACACACACACATGCCATTACGCCAATACGCCACGCCACACACGCCGCCACGTCTTACCGCCGTCGCCACCACGCCACGCCATTGCCGCACACACTAGTCATTACACACACACAGTTGTTACGCCACACAATACGCGCGCGTAATACGCCACGCCACACACACACACACACACACACACATGGCCACACACACACACACACACACACACACACACATACGCCGCCACACACACACACACATTACTGCCAAAATACAGTTTTAATACGCCGCCACACACACGTCACACACACACGTCAGGCGTGCGCCACCACACGCCGCCACGCCACACGCCGGCATTAATACACACACATGTACACACACACGCGTATTACGCCACACACGCCACACACACACACACACACACACACACACGCCACACGTCATTACCGCCGCCACGCGCCGTGTTACGCCACACACACACACTACGCCACACACACACACGCCGTTACGCCACACCACGCCACGCCGCCGCCACACAGCCGCCACAGTTACGCCAGCGCAACACAAAATACGCCGCCACACACACACACACGTTATCAATAATACACGCCGCCGTCAACGCCACGCACACACACACAGCCACACACACGCCGTCAATACGCCAACACACACACACAATACGCCGCCACGCCGCCAGCCACGAATACGCCGTCACGCCACGCACACACACTGGCGCCGCCGCCAATACGCCGCCACACACACACGCACACACACACAAAAACACACGCCACACACACACGTCACACATTACGCCAAATACGCCGCACACGCCATTGCCGCCAACACACACACACGCCACGCCATGCCGCGCCATTACGCCACGCCGCCAAACACACACACACGTCAATACGAATACGCCGCCGTACATTACGCCACACACACACGCCGCCGCCACGCCAATAAGCGCGCGCGCGCACACACGCCACACATGCGCGTTACGCCACGCCACACACACACACACACACACACACACACACACACACACACAGTTGCTACAGAAAAATACGCACACGCCACACAATACGTTACGCTGCCACACACAGCCGCCGCCGCGCCACACATGCCGCCAACATGCACACGCCATTACGCGCATGCCACACGCCGCCACACACATTACGCCACACACGCCAAACACGCCAACAGCCATTACGTGCGCCACACACAGTGGTGCCAACACATGCCGCGCGCGCCAGCGTGTCATGCCATTATTGCCGCCACACACACACATGCCGCACACAAATACGCGCCACACACACACACACACAGCGCATTACGTGCGCCACACACACACATGTACACATGCCACACACACACATGCCAAACACACACACACACACACACACACACACACACACACACACACACACACACAACGCCACACAGCACACACACGCCACACAACACGCCACCACGCCACACACAACAATACGCGCACACACACATGCCACACATGCCGCCACACAATACGCCACGTAGCCACAATACGCCACATGCACACACACGCCGTGTAATACGTCATTACGCCAAGCGTTACTACGCCACGCCACATGCTGCCGCCGTTATTACACATAAAAGCAAAGGCGCGCTGAAGCACAGCCACACACATGCAGCGCCGCGTTGCGCCGCCACACACACAATACACACACACACACACACATTACAATACGCCACACACACAACAGCCACACACACACACACACACACACGCCGCCGCCAATACGCCACACACGCCACACTGGGTTTCACGCCACGCACGTCAGTCCGTCATTGCAAACAATACGCCGCCATTACCACGCCGCCACACACATGCCACACAATACGCCGTCACGGCCGCTGTGCCAGCGCCGACACACACACACACACGCCGCCACACACACACACATGACACACACACACACGCCACACACGCGTCACGCCACACAACACACACACACTCACACACACGTGCCGCACACACGCCAATAATAATACACACACACACACACGCCACGCCGCCACACACACGCCACACACACACAATACGTCACGCGCCACACACACACACACACATAATAATAAGCGTTACGCGCCAATAATAATAATATGTACACAGGCCATTACACACACACACACACACAATACGCCACACACACACACACACACACACACACACACACACAATAACACGCCAATACGCCACACAATACGCCGCCACGCCATTGTCACGCCACACATTGCCGTTTGGCCACATGCATCATTAAAATACGCCACGCAATACGCCAGCCGCCGCGCCACACACGTCACGCGCGCCATGCGCCACATGCCACACACACACACACACACACGCCAGCGCCGCCACACACATGCGCGCCGCCACATGCCACACACATACGCCACGCATGCCATTACGCCACACGCCACACACACACAAATACACAAATAAATAATATTATCATAATAATAATATTACGTGTCATTACGCCACGCGCCACGCCACACACACACGCCACGCACACACACACACACACACAATACGTCACGCCACCGTCACGCCGCCGCCACACCATTGGCCACGCCGCCACGCCACGCCACGCCACACATTACGCCACACACACATGCGCCACGCAGCACACGCGCCGCCACACACACACACATACGCGCGCACACACACGCCGTTACGTCATTACACACACACACGCAAAATAATACGCCGCCGCCACGCGCCACACACACAATAATACGCTTACGCCACACACATTACGCCACGCTCACGCGCCGCCACACACACACACACAATACCGTGCCACAATACGCACAATAATACGTCACCGTGCTACGCCACAATAATAACACAATACGCCGCCGCGCCACACACATTGCCATTACGCCACACACAGCCGCTCGGCTACGCGCCGCCGCCGCCACACGCCACGCCACGCCACACACATGTGCCGCCGCTACGTACGCCACACATGCCAGCGCCACGCCACGCCGCCACATGCGCGCGCGTGCCACGCCGTAGCTGTACGCAAAAACACACGCGCATTACGCCACACACACGCGCCACGCGCCAGCGTAACACACACGCCACGCACACACACACACACACACACACACGCCATTACGCGCTACGCACACACACACACACATGCCACACACACATTGCGCCGCCGTGCCACGCCACGCGCGCGTACACACACACACATTAACACACACCACGTACACACACGCGCCGCACACACAACACACGCCGCCACACACACACACGCCACACACACACACACACACCACGCCGCGTGCCGTTACACACACACATGCCACGCCAGCGCATGGCATTAATACGCCGCCACACACATGTACCACACACAATAATAACACACACACAAATAATGTTTGTCTCACGCCACGGGCCACATGCCAATAATAATATACACACGCCACACACGCCGCAGCCACGCACACAATACGCGCCGCCGCGTGGCTACGCCGCCACACACCACGCCGCCAGCCACACACACACATGTTATTATGTGCCGCCACATGCGTTACGCCCGCCATTAATACGCCACACACGTCATTACGCGTTACACACACACACACACAGCCACACACACACACGTTACGCACACACACGCCACGCCACACAAATACGCCACACACGCCGCCACGCCACATTACGCAGCCACGCGACACACACACACGCCGCCATTAATACGCAAACACATGCACACAACGTCAATACGCCGCACACACACACACAAACATGCCAAACTAATAATAATATTAATATTATTACGCCGTTTCACACACATTAATATAAATAATACGCCAATAATACGCACATAGTTACGTTACACAATACGCACACACACAGCCGTCACACACACACACACACACACACACAGGGGCGCGTCGACACGCGCCACACACACACAAACAATACGCCACACATACGCCGACACGCCAATACGCCGCGCCGCCACACAATAATAATACACGCCATTACGCGCCACGCCACGCACACACTATGTTAATACGCCATTAATATTACGCCACGCCACACACACATTGTTAATACGTCACGCCAATACGCCGCCACGCCACATGCCACACACACACATAGCCGCCACACACGCCATTATTAATATGTACAGCATTACGCCACATGCCACGCGCCACATACATGCCGCGCCATTATTAGCGTTATTATTACATACAGTTAATAGTATTACGCCAGCACACATGCGCCACACACACAGCGCCACGCCGCCACGCCAGGGCGTACACACACACACACACACACACACACACACACAATACGCGCCGCCACACACACACAATAATAATACGCCGCCATGCGGGCCACACACATGCACACACATTAATATGCACAAAATACATAATAATACACACACACGTTGCGCCATTACGTCATTAATACGCCAATACGCCGCCAGCGCCACACACACAATACGCGCCATTAATGTAGCCACGTTACACATACGTCAGTCAACAATGGCCACGCCACGCGCCACACACACGCCACACACACACATGCACATACGCCACACACACACACATGGTTAATAATACACGTCAATACGCGCGCCGCCAGCCACACACATGCCGCCACACACACACACACAGCCATTGCCGCCACACACACACACACAAACACAACACAATACGCCACACATACACACACGCGTCGCCGCCACGCCACACACACGCCACGCCACGCCGCCGCCGCCACGCCGCCACATAATATTAATACGCCGTTACACACACGCCATTAATACGTACACACACACACGCGCCGCCACCGCCACGCCACACACACACACACACATTAATACGCCGCGCGCCACGCTGCCGTCACGCCGCCGCCGGTAAAATACGCCACACACGCACACACACACATGCCGCAACATGTATTACACACACGCCGCCACACACAAGCGTATGTCAATAAGCGTACATGCCAATACGCCACGCACACGCCACGTTACGCGCCGTTACGGGCGGCGTGCCGCCACGCCGCCACGCCACACACACACACAGCCACACATGCCACACACACACACACACACGCCGCCACACACACACACAACAGTTACACACCACGCCACGCCATTGCCGCCACGTACACACACACACACACACACACACACACATCACACACACACACACACATGCACACACACGCCGCCACACACACATGCCGCCGCGCCGCCACGCCACACACGTCATCACGTCACGCCACGCCATGCGCCACACATACACACACACACACATGTCAAAAGGGCACATAATTACGCGTTACACACACACACACACACACACACACACACACATAAAATACACACACACACACACACACACACACACACACACACACGCTCACACACACACACATGCGTCATTACGCAAACACACACATGCCGTCATTACGTCATTAATACGCCACACACACACACACACACGTCATCACGCCACACACACAATACTACGCGCAACACGCCAAATAACAATAACAGTTTTCACGCACACACGTCAACAATAACAATAATACCACGCACACACGCCGTAACAATACCAGCAAATACGCCACCGTCACGTACACATGCCACACACACATTACGCCATTAATACACACACACACACACATTAATAATAATAATAATACGCCACACACACGTAACACACATTACGCCAGCGCGTACATAATACGCGCCACGCCGTTAATACGGCTGTTACGCTGTCACGCCACACACACACAATACGCGCCAGCCACACAGCCAACACACGCATTGCCGCGCCACATTGCTGGGCCACACATTAATACGCCAGCGTTGGCGCCCGCCACATTGCTTAATACACACACACACACACACACACACATGCTGCAAAATAATAATACGCCACACACACACACGCGTACACACACACGTTACACACGCGCACACACACACACACACACACACGCTGCCGCGCCAGCAATACGCACACACGCCACGCCACGCACACACAAATACGCACACACACACACACACACACACACACGCCGCCACACACACACACACACATTGTTAAATAATACACACACACACACATTACGCCACATTAACACACGCACACACACACACATTGTCATTAATAATAATAATACGCATACACATGTTAATACGCCATTATACGCACCACACACACACACACACACATGCGCACACACACGCCGCCACACGCCACACGCGCCACACACACACACACACACGCCGTTACGCCACATGCCACAGCCACGCCAGCAGTCATTACCACACACACAGCTGGCGCCATTACGCCGCCGCCACACACAGCCACACACACACACACACGCCGCCGCCACACACACGCCACGCCACACACACCACGCCACGCGCCACACATGTGCTGCAAACATGCCACACGCCATTAATACACACACATATTACGCATAGCGCCACAACACACACAAATACGCCAACACACGCCACGCCACATGCACACACACACACACACACACACACACACACACACACACACACACACACACGCCGCCACACGCCATTACGCCGTGCCACGCCATTACGCCACACACACACATTGCCGTGCCGAACAGCAACACATGTTGCCACGCGCCGCCAAGCGCCACACGCCACGCCGCCACGTTACGCCGCCGCAAATACCACGCCCACGCGCCGCGCCACACGCCGACAGCTGCCGCGCCACGCCATTAATACGCGCCGTTACGCAACACACACACACACACGCACACAGCCGCGTTGCGCCACACAGCGCCGCCAACACAAATATGCCACATTACGCCATGCGCGCCACACACACGCCACACACACGCCGCAAACAATAATACACACACACACACAATAATACGCCACACAATACATTACGAAATACGTACACACATGCTGCGCCACACACACACACACACACACATGCCCACACTACGTCACGCCACACACACACACACACACACACACTGCCGTTAATACGCCACACGCCACGCCATGCCACACATTGCCGCATACGCCAGCCGCCAGCGTGCCACGCCATGCACACGCACACACAGCCGTCATGCCACACACAGCCGCCGCACAGGCCGCCGCCACACACACACACACACACACACACACGCCACACAACACACACGCGCCACACATTACGCCACAGCAACACACACACACACAATACAAAATACGCCGTCACGCCGCCACACACACACGCATTACGCCACACACAATACGCTGCACAACACACACACACACACGCAACAGCCAACACACACAGCCACACACACACGCCGCCACGTCACTGCACACAGTCAATAATACACACACGTTAATAATAATACGCCGCCAAATACGCCACACACACACACACCGCCGCCACACACACACACACACACACGCTGGCAGTGCTGCCACGCGCCACACGCACACGCCACACACACACACACACACACTACGGCCGTCAACAGTCACGCCGCCACACGCGCGCCGCGCGTCATTAATACGCCACGCCACGCACACACACGCCGCCACGCCACACGCCGACAGCCGCCACACACGAACACGGAACACACATTAATACGCACACACACAGCTGCCGCCACATGCCACGCCATTACGCCACACAGTGCTGCCACACACACATGCGCCACAGCCAGCGCCGCCACACACACAATAATACGCCACACACGGGCGCGGCTACGCCACGCCACACGCCACACACACACACACACAGCACACCAACACGCCGCCGCCACACACACATTGGCTGCGCCACGCCACGCACACGCGCACACACACATAATACGCAATAATAATACGCCGTACACACACACACAAATACGCCATTATTAATAATAATATCACGCCATGCGCGCATGCGCCGTGCCACGGCCGCGCCACACGCTGCCACACACAGCCACACAACACAATACGTCGCCACGCCACACACACACACACGCCGTAATACGCCGTATTAATAATAATACGCCGTACTACGCCACACGCAAAATACACACACGTATTGGCGCCACGCGCCGCCGCCACACACACACAGCGCAAAATACACACACACACAGCACATTACGCCACGAGCCATTGCCGCCGCCACGCCGCCACACACGCCACGCCACACACGCCGCCGCCGCACACACACAAAATATTGCTCAGCGCCACACACACACACACACGCCACGCCACAGCCACAGCGCCATTATTAATAATACGTTGCATGCCGTGCCACACACATGCCACACACACACACACACACACACACACACACACACACACATGCCACATGCCATTACGCACACACGCCGCGCGTACGTGGGCGCGCTGCCGTGTCATTATTACGCCATACACATACACAAAATGCCGCCATGTCACACACACACATTACGCGACAGCCGCGCGCACATGCACACAGCGCCGTGTCAACACACACACAGTCATGTCACACAAGGCTGGCCACGCCACACACACACATTACGCGCCACGCCAACACACACATGTAAACAATACAAAATACGTACACATGCACACACACACACACACACACACACACACACACATACGTCATTAACAGCTACGCCACAATAATACACACACACACACACACGCCACACAATAAATACGCCGTGTAAATAATTACGCCATTACGCCGCCACGCAATACGTCAATGCCGCCGCCATTACGCCGCCACGCGCACACACACGCCGCCACACACACACGCCGACACCATTACGCCACGGCCAATACGCCGCCGCCACACACGCAAATAATAATACGCACATTACACACACACAGCCACACACACAACACGCCGCCACACGCACACACACGCCAGCACAATAATATTAATACACACACACACACACACACACACACCGCACACACACGCCACGCCACACACACACGCCGCCGCCATGCACGCCACACACACGCCGCCGCCACACAATACCGCCACACACACACACACAGCCACACACACAAAAATACGGGGCGCTGTTACGTCATTACGCCAAATACGTCACGCCAAAATAATACGCCACACACGCACACAATACGCCACACGCCACACATTGCCGCCACACACACACACAATACGCCACGCCACGTCAACACACACACAGCGCCAATATGCGCCGTACACACACACACACACACACACACATTACGTACACACACACACACATGCGCCACACACACACACACACACACACACACACAGCCACACAATAAATGTACACACACACACACGCGCGCCACATGCCGCCGCGCACATGTTCACACTATGCCGCGCCACACACAATACGCCGCCACACACACACACACACACACACACACAATAATACGCCGCCGTGCGCCACACGGCACACACGCCGCCACGCCATTAATATTACGTACACACACACACACAGCGGCCACACAATAATAATACACACAATACACACACGCCACGCCGCACGCCAATACGCCGCCGCCGCCACACACACACACACAATATAAAGCGTGCTGCGTTGGGCGCCGCCATTACGCCACACATGCCGCCACACATGCAGCACACACACACACACACACACAGCGTAATAATAATAATAACAGCGCGCCACACACACACACACACACACACACACACACACGTCACGTACAAAAATAATACGTTACGCGTTACGCCACACACACACACACACACACACACGCCAGCCGCCGCCGCCATGCCAAATACGCCACACACACACACGCCGCCAGCGTTAATACACGCCACAATACGGCGCGCGCACACATGCCGCCACATGCCGCCGTCATTGCCGCCGTGCCGGTCACACACACACGCACACACGCCACACACACGCCACACACAATACGCCGCCGCCACACACACACAGCGCCACACACACACAGCTAATAATAATAATAATACCACGCCGTTACGCGCCACACACGCCAAAACACACAAAGCGCGCCGCCGTAACAGGTTTAATAATACTACACACACACACACACACACACGCCGCCGCCGCCAATACGCCATTGCCACGCCAACACGCCACAGCCGTGCAAACATTACGCCGCCACGCCACACACACGCCGCCAATACGTCACGACGCCATTGTACGCCACGCCACGCCACGCCGCCACACAATACGTCGTTACGGTGCCGGCGCCGCCACACACACACACACACACAACATTGCCGGTCACGCCACACACACGCCGCCGCCGCCACGCCGCCGCACACGCACACGTCACGCCACAGGTGTGTGCCGCCACAATACGCCACACACATGCGTCAACACAGCCACGCCACACAAATAATACATGCCACGTTAACAGCCACACACACACACGCCACGTCAATACGTCATGCTTTTCACGCACACACACACACACGTCAACACGTTATTGTTACGCGATGCGCGCATGCGCGCCATTACGCCAATAATAATACGCCGCCAGCACACACACACGCCGTTACGCAAACACACGCCACACACACACACGCCACGCCACACACACACACGCCATTACGCGCGTTACACACACACACACACAACACACACGCCATGCCGACACGCCAGGGCCACGCGCACACACACACACACGACACACACGCCACGTCAACACACACACACACAGCCGCGCCACGCGCAAAATACGTTACGCCACCACGTCATTAAACAATGCACAATACGGCCACACGCCGCCGCCGCCGCCACACGCCGTCATTACGCCACATGCCGTTACGCCACACACGCTGCCAGCGCCGCCATTGTTACGCCGTTACGTTACGCCACACACACACACAGCCGCCACGCGCCGCCGCCACACATTACGCCACACACACACTACGCCACACACACACATTACGCGCCACACACATTACGCCACATGCCGCTGCCACACACACACACACATTATTACGCAATAATAATAAATATTACGCGTACATGAAATATTATTACACACACACACAATACACACACACACACACACATTACCGTAACACATGCCGCAACACACACAGCCACACAGCGCCGCGCCACACATTACGCACACACAGCCACACACACACGCCAGTCATTACACACACACACAATACGCCGCCACAAATAAATAATAATACACACACACAACAGTGGGGCACACGCGCCGCTGCACAATACGCGCATGCCACGCCGCCACGCCAACACACGCCGCCACACACGCCACGCACACAACAACACGCCACCAAAATACGCCATTAATACGCGCGCCACGCCGCCACACACACACACATGCCACACACACGCGCGTTACGCCACACACACACATGCCGCCGCCGCCATTACCACACACACACACACACACATGCCACACACACACGCCGCGCCACACACATGCCACACACGCCAGCGCACACACATTACGCACACAGCCATTACGCCACACACATTACGCGCGCCACAGCACACACACACACATGCGCCACATGCTGCCGCCACACATATTACGCCACACATACGTACACACACACATGCCACACACGCCACACACACACACACACATGCCACGCGCCGCCGCCGCCGCGCCACACACACGCACGCTGCCGCCGCCACACACACACACACACAACATTAATACGCCGCCACGCCACACACACGCCATTACAGCGCCGTTACGCCATTACGGCGCCACGCCACACACACACACACATTACGCGCCAAATACGCCACATGCCGCCACATGCGCCATTAATAATAATAACAGCGCAAAATATCATTACGCCACGCGCCACGTTATTACGCCACAACACATTGCCGTCACGTACAATACGCCACATGCGCCACACACACCAGTCATTACACACACACACATGCCATAAACACACACATTATTACGCCAGCACATGCCACACACACACACACATGCCGCCACACATGCCACACACACACACACACACACACAGGCTACGCCACACACACATGCCACACACACACACACACACACACACACACACACACACACACACATGCACACATGCCACACACACACAATACATACGACACACACACAAACACACACACACACATGCGCCACACACATGACACACACACACAGCACACACACAACACACACACACACAACACATGCACAACAAACACACATGACCGCGCCCACGCCCCCCCGCGGCGCAGCCCGCAACACACACACTTTTTTTTTTTTTTTTTTTTTTTTTTTTTTTTTTTTTTTTTTTTTTTTTTTTTTTTTTAAAAAAAAAAAAAAAAAAAAAAAAAAAAAAAAAAAAAAAAAAAAAAAAAAAAAAAAAAAAAAAAAAAAAAAAAAAAAAAAAAAAAAAAAAAAAAAAAAAAAAAAAAAAAAAAAAAAAAAAAAAAAAAAAAAAAAAAAAAAAAAAAAAAAAAAAAAAAAAAAAAAAAAAAAAAAAAAAAAAAAAAAAAAAAAAAAAAAAAAAAAAAAAAAAAAAAAAAAAAAAAAAAA
>NW_024383064.1:0-16333 GCF_016835505.1 Polypterus senegalus | reverse complement strand
AAAGAGGGTCCTTTCATGGAGCAATGTTTCAGCCGTGGCATGGCCAAATGGAGAGCTAGATGGATGAGGTCTCAGGACTCTAAAATATCCAAACCTAATTATGTCATATCATCTACTGTTAAACCGTACTTCTAAAATTTTTATTATTATGCTGTCTTAAGGAATTGTTCTGTTGTGTATATTGTATTGTATTGACCCCCTACTTTTGACACCCACTGCACGCCCAACCTACCTGGAAGGGGTCTCTCTTTGAACTGCCTTTCCGAGGTTTCTTCCATTTTCCTACAAGGTTTTTATTGGGAGTTTTTCCTTGTCTTCTCAGAGAGTCAAGGCTGGGGGGCTGTCAAAAGGCAGGGCCTGTTAAAGCCCATTGCGGCACTTCCTGTGTGATTTTGGGCTATACAAAAATAAACTGTATTGTATTGTATATGTTGGAATTACAGAGACATGACAACCAGACAGAGACACAGATACACAGACACACAGACTCTTGTCCTTTTTATTACGGTGGATACGCTGATTTCTGTCCGTCTGGCAGTTACTCTCTGTTAGATGTATGAAGTGTTAACATTTACAGTGCTGTGTGTCTGCCCCACTGCTGTGTCTCTGTGATACGCCATTTAGCACAGGATTTGTACCAGCAGTGTTGATGTTTGTTATACGCCATCTGTTGGAATGACAAATACAATGCATTTTAACACTAAAAATGTTTACAAAGTGCCGTCTGTTAGGAAGGCAGAGAAAAAGCAACTGGATGAACAGAACACTGAAACTTTTATTAAGGTGGATATAATGGGCTGACCTGCTGTTTTCTGGGCAGCAATATTTTTATGCTGGACTGATGCCGACCTGTGGACTGACTGTTGGGAAATCTGCTGTACGTCAGGGCTATATGACCTGACATTCTCTAAACTGTGTTAATGGCTGCTGAATGGTCCATTATAACACTTAAGTCTTTCTCCTAATCAGTACTTTCAAGTTTCAGACCTGCCATTGTGTATTACCAAAAACGTGTGAGTGTCTGATGATGGGTGGGCTCCCTGTGCAGAGCTGCTTTAGAACCTAAAACCTGCTGTCACCCAAAATGCATTGCACTATGTGACAAGTGACACTACAAGGTGCCTCAGTGACACAAGGAGAGACAGGGGGACTCACATGAAGTTTGTATTAACAGACCACCAGTGTGTCACGTATGAACTCTTGTGTGGTGAGGACCACTTCACTGTCTGTGATGATGTTGAGGAATGACAACAACACGACACAACTTAGTGACACAGCAAATGTCTTCAAAATAAAAAGCACATCAGTGAGCGCAGCTGCATTGGAAATCAGAGAGTTTAGCTGCCACTGCCACAGAGAAATGCGTGTTGTGTGTTTGAGGATTTAAGAAAAGAAAAGGCGTCCAGTAAATCAGACAAAGACAATCAGCACAACGTCAGACTGACAGAGAGCAACAGGGGGAATACTGTCTGGAATTTAATGTGAGGGTCTGGAAAAGACAAAAACACACAACTGTTACTGTACACTGTATGTGTTTGTGTGTGTGTGTGTGTGTGTGTGTGTGTGTGTGTGTGTGTGTGGGGGTTTTCATGAGCACAGGGTGGTCCAGCACACTCCATGCAGGAGTCAGAGGGGCTCTGAGCAGCACAGCACAGGATGGAGTGTCAGACCACCACTGGGCACAACCTCAGCTCATCTGAACCTGCTGATTTAATGTGCTGCTCGCTGTGATGAGGAAAGAAAGTCAAAGTGACTGAGAACAAAAACAAAACAGCAGACAGAGGAGAAGAAGAAGGAGACTGCAGAGAGCCAGCAGCTGACCACTGTGGAGTTGTGAGGAGAGACCACCGCAGCCCTGAGCGCTCCTGACAAACAAATATAATGAAGACATCTGAGATTTGATGAACTCATTAGTGAGTAAGAACTGAAATGAACAAACAAACATCCTGAGAGAATTTGTGAAGCACACACAGCAGAGTTACCTCATGTGAATTACGTCAGCCGAGAGAATATGGCAGTCAGTCGCAGGTCCTCAGTGTATAAACATCTCAGTGTGCAGGCAGGACGGCTCAGTGACATCAGGGGACACACATGGAGTGGAATGGACTGAAACATGGCCGTTGTTATCCTCACAGTAATACATCTTGTTATAAACTGATTGTTGAAACTGAAGTTTATGGACTTTATTCTATTTTCTCATGTCTTTTATTTTATCGACAGTCTTTGGAAATCTTCTTGTCATCATTTCTATTTCTCATTTTCTTCAGCTGCACACCGACTAATCTTCTGATCCTTTCACTCAGGCGGCTGATTTCTTAGTGGGTTTCTTTGTTTTGCCCTTTTCTTTGGCTATGCTAATTGAAACTTGCTGGTACTATGGAGTTATTTATTGTTATTTATATCAGGCACTTGCAGATATTCTCAGTATAGTTGTGATATATAATGTGGTTTTAATATCCATTGATCGCTACATTGCTGTCTGCCATGCATTCTTTTACAGCTCAAATATAACTTTGACTGTTGCAAAGATCAGCATTGCTGCAGTGTGGCTGTTTGCACTTTTCATTACAGTCGTATTTTTAGGTTTTCTAAAATTGTAACAGAAATGTATGAGGGGTTTTGTGGTGTATTTTGTGGTAAAATGACTGTTTTACTTTACTTATAGCATTTTTTATTCCTTTCTCACTAATGATTGGTTTCTATATAAGAATATTTGTAGTTGCAAGAAGCCATTCAAGAGCCATCAACTGTATGATAGAAAAGAGACAAACTGAGGAGTTGAGTGACAGTAAAATATCAAAACCGTCTGAAAGAAAAGCCGCAAAAACATTAGGAGTAGTCGTGGGGGCTTTTATTATCTGCTGGCTGCCTACTTGTATATTCAATTTTTTTGATGATAGTAATAGCATAATCACTGCGTATCATCAGGAATGTCTTAGCATTGTTCAGTGAAGTGAATTATGCAGTTAATCCAATTCTTTACGCTTTTCTTTATTCCTGGTTCAGAAAAGCACTGAAAATAACCCTGACGTGTACAATATTTAGTCCAGCTTCTTCAGTGCTCAATTTACTGTAAATGTTAAAGAAAATAAAAAAAAATTAATAAATTTCTGTGCTTACATTTTTTTAGTTATTTGCACATTATGCCTTAACAATACAATCATTTCATATTCACTGTATTGTTGTGAAGGCTGTTTTTGTTAACATTGTACTCTATTGGTGTAAAGTGTACACTGTACATGAATATTACTTATTTCACCACAATTACTTTCATAAAACTTCTTCTTATTTGAATGTGTAATAAACAGAAGTGAAAGTTTAAGAGACCCCTGGAAATTCATAAAAACACTTCAGAGTTTCTTGGTGACTTTATTTTTTTTACATTGTAAAATGGTTATTGCCAGTCAGCTATTCTCCAACCGCTATATCCTAACTTAAGGTCATGAAGTCTGCTGGAGCCAATCCCACCAACACAGGGCACAAGGTAGGAACCAATCCTGGGCAGGGCGCAAACCACCGCAGATGATTATTATTTCTGTTTCCATTATTTTGGGGCAAAATTCTTTATTTCATCATAAATTGTTAAGTAATGTGCTGAATTTTACCTAATAGCTGGAAATATAAAATCTTTAACATCTGCAGTTACAATTTACACCAACTTTCAGATTTCACAACTAAAAACTGCACAGCTGAGCTCAGAGGCGACGGCCAACATTCTGTTCAGCTTTGGTCAGGCGGGTAGGGATTTGTTTGAGAGTCAAATTCTATGAAATGTTCCTTTATTGTTTTAGTTTTGTGTCAAACTAAACTCTTCATTTTATTGTGAAGTTAATGTTTCCTATTCCTGCACTTTAATCTGCAGTTCTGTGAGGAACTGAAATGGACGACTGAGAAGGTCAAATGAGGTTTGATGTCCACAATTAAACGTAGGATTTGCTGCTTTAGACTGACATTTGTTAATATTTGTGAAGTCTCATTAGCCGCAGCTACTCACCTCATAGAGAACACAATTAATACTTCAGAGAACAGCATTGTGCTGAAAAACAGAGAAACTGAAACATTTAATAAATGAACTCTAAACTTAAACCCTAAACCTTTAATTTACATTTGGATCAAAATAACTTGCTACCTATTCACACTTTTTAATAATATTTTTTATAATTGTTATAAAGTTCTTCCTTCTTTTTCAAACCACCTTTACATGATTTTGATTTTTCATCTTTATAATCCTCACTGCTATCCCATCTAGCAGGTTGCTGCACTAAAGTATTTTTCTATAAAATATTCATGCAGACATTTTCTTCTTTATTTCATTATCGTGGTTCAAGTTGTCTCTTTAGCAGTTTTTAGTGATTCTACGATGGTGGATGTGAGATTTGCTGTTATTTCTCTGTCTTTATCAGTAAATAATCAAAACTATTGTGATATATTGTGGTAGAAATTGACTGGCCCCCCACACTGGGTAAAAAAACACCAGCAGGAGAAAAACGTCAGTCAGTCTTCTTCATCATGAAGTCTGACCAGAGGAGCACAAGCACCTTATTACAAGTGTGACCAAGGAGGGCCGCCTGTCTCTCTCTATTCACACACTTCATTCATCAGATCACAATGCCAAGGAGTTCATCACATAATCAGAAAACCTTTAAGGCTTTGGACTTCAAATCCCCCCACTGACGCTGTGTGCCCCTCATTCACTCTGGGTGGCTCGTCGGTTTACACTCAAATGATTTAAATTAAATAAAAGGCTGTTATATTATATTCTGGTGTCTGACATTTATTAACCCTTTGTGCTATTTCTTAAAGATGAATGCTATGTTACCCTAAAATTATTCTTCCACATCCCCCCTTCAGGACTTCATAAAGTCCCACTAACACAGTAAGGACTAATATCCTATTGTAACCCTAAGTCTAATCTGTATAAAGCCTGTGTATACTGAATATGTGCTTATAAAGGTTAAAAGGAAGGAAAAGATTTCTGGTAGCTGAATTTGGGGAATAACAGAAATCAGTGCAAATCTTTAATACCTGAGATAAATCACATAAATCAATAGCCAGAAAATCAAGTCAAACAATAACACGTCTCAAAGTCCTTTGTCCTCAGAGTGTACTGGCATTACATGTCTTCCCCTATAAACCTCAGATTTGTGTCCCATAACCCCATAACCTCCATGTAGGATGATACAAACATTGTCAACGACTATTTGATTTCCTTCTTAGCTAACAAACATGAGCTCTCTTGGCTCAGATGTGTGCCTAGTCCTTTATTTGTTATCAATGGTCTACAGTTTCAAAGTGTCCAGAATGTTTCATTAGAGCATCAAATTATAGATCCATCCATCCTTCCATTATCCAACCCACTATATCCTAACTACAGGGTCACGGGGGTCTGCTGGAGCCAATCCCAGCCAACACATGACGCAAGGCAGGAAAGAAACCCCGGGCAGGGTGCCAGCCCACCGCAGGGCACACACACACACACACACACACCAAGCACACACTAGGGACAATTTAGGATCGCCAATGCACCTGACCTGCGGTCTTTGGACTGTGGGAGGAAACCCGCGAACCGGAGAGAACATGCAGACTCCACGCAGGGAGAACTCGGAAGTGAACCCAGGCGGGTCTCCTTACTGCGAGGCAGCAGCGCTACCCACTGTGCCACCGTGCAGCAAATTATAGATTATAAAGTTAAATCCTATTATCAGCTATGAAGTCATTCAAACAACAACACTCCACGTCACATTTAAGATGTTCAAATTACTTGTGAACAAGGAGTGATGGCACAAGAAATCAAACTCTCACTGTCTCAAATGCCTGATCTTTGAAAATCTATTTTATATTTACTAATGCTCTCGTGGTAGTTAGTGCATCACACCAGTACACAGTGCGTCAAAGAACATTTTCTGATATTTAAAATGAGCTCTTCTTAATAATATTGATCATGAGATGCTTCTCCAGGCGATGATCTGCAGATAAAGCACAGTCTACCCTTTGTGTGAGTTACAGCGTATCTTAATATATATGTAGACGGCTACCTGGACTGGAAGCCACAGCTCATCACCAGCAGCTTTCTTCCTATCCTATAAAATGTTTTTTTTAATTTTATTTTATTATTATTTATTTTAAACATTACTAAAAGAACTTTTCTCCATTTGAGTGAGGCCAGTACTCTATGGTAGAAGGCAGACACATTTATATAAGTCAGGATTAACGTGTCATTGGACCTAATCATATTCATTTTGAAGTTTACATTTAAAACCTATATATTTCTGTACTCCTTTATCAATTACCTTATCATTTCAAACAACACCACACATTTTCACACGTTGTCTTTAACCAAACATATTCCCAAACTCACTAAAATTCCTTCAAATATATTTCAGTCACAGCTCATATTTCATAAGGTACATTTATACTTGCTCAAGTTTTATTATTTAGCGTCTATTATTTAAAGCATTGTCACACTTTTCTTTACGTTTATTTTACTCCATGCAGAGAATATGCAAGTTTGAACCTTCATTTCCTGTTGCTGGGCAACAGTGCCAACCACTAGCCACCATATCACCTGACAGCTCATGGAAAGCATTTCAAGCGATGTGCGTAACAAATCGCAGCTTCACATTTAGAATCTATTTAATAAGTCAGCTGACACACACACACACACACACACACACAGCGACACTTCGGAGCAGACATAACTGATAATGGACTCACTAGTGGATCAAGCTGTCCTCCGTCTTCATCCCTTCTCCAGTCCCCCTTATCTTTTAAAGGACCACCTCTGAAATCCCTCCATCACTTACACATCTTCCTGATTCCACTTTATTAACTAATTTAATTTAATATAACTAAAAGTATTATGTAATGCAGCTTTTTCTACTGATACAGTGACGTAATTCTCCTAGATGTCACATTAACATCTTTAAATT
Organism: Polypterus senegalus; assembly: GCF_016835505.1. NCBI lineage: Eukaryota > Metazoa > Chordata > Cladistia > Polypteriformes > Polypteridae > Polypterus > Polypterus senegalus. The sequence continues at coordinate 9,404 of NW_024383064.1, read as the reverse complement.
ATGTTGAAACAAAAGAATTCAATGATTTCCTTATAACAGAAGTGTAATTTACTCAGGTATCTTAAGTTCATTTCTATCACAATTCACACTTTTTAATAGTATTTGCCCGTTTACTATACGGTTACATTTAGTTGATTTAACGTAAAAAGCAAGTTTTGTGTATGCATATCTATCTATCTATCTATCTATCTATCTATCTATCTATCTATCTATCCTAAATTTGCATAAAGATCCACCCCTTTTGTTGCATTGTGGTCCTGGGAGTCTGCACACCTTTTTAAATTTGAGAACAAAGTTAGTGAAAAAATTAGTGAATCGATTTTTCTCCAAATTTTGTGGGTTTATATGCAGTTGTGGACGTCTGATTTATAATTCTTTTCTTTTTTTTATTTTGAACATTGTCACATTTATTGCCCATCCTCTTCTTTGCCTCTGATACTACAGAGTTAGTAATGTTAAGATGATGCTGGACATTCAATCATAATGACATAAACTTGTGTTTCTGTGTTAAAGGCTTTGTGCATAAAATGTTAATAAAGATTATGTTGTCCCTTTATACAGTATATGTTTTCACAGAATATTTAACTGTAGTACTGCTATCATTTATATGTAATATTCTGTTTCATCTTGTCATGTCCGTTTCAGTGTTTTGAAAGAACAATTACATAAATTGTATTATCAAATTTTTATTTTTTAACAACCAAAATTTACTTTGGATTTAAGACCCTTTTCTCCAGCAGACCCCCGTGACCCTGCAGTTGGGATATAGTAGATTGGATAATGGATGGATGGATTTAAGACCCTACCCGTCATTTCCCACCTTTCAAATGAGCAGACCAAACGTTTCCTTTGGTGAAGATTGTGGAGAGCTCTTTATTTCTCCCAAGTTAGATCACGAGTCAGGAATGTTAACAATAAACAGAAGAGACCAGGAGGACCCTGGACCCCTTGACAGATTGCACATCTGTATTCTTCCTATCAGAATGTGATTTCATTGGTGTGTAGATAGTGGCCACCTGACCTTTGACCTACAATGATGTGTAAACTGCGGTGGCAGGAGATTATAAAACTCCAGGGCCAGGCCAGAGGCCAAAGACAAGGAGATGTAGGAGTATTTCAGCTTCAGCTAAAGGAGATTATCGATGATATCATGCAGAAGCAGATACTAAGAGTGATTGTGACAAAGTCCACGTTATTGAGTTTGAGAAGAGAGGTCTGTGTGTTTCTCAGCAGTGGAGATAAGCCATGAGAGATGATGTTATCAACAGGCTGGTAAGTGCTGAGCTGGCAGACCCTGCACAAGACCCTCTCTCTCTTGCGATCAAAGTTAAAAATGTAATCCACAGTCCATGTGGTCATTTTAGTCTGTCAGCTCCATTTTGTTAGAGGGTCAAAGCTCAAAAAATTTCCCAAAGTAATAATAGGAGGAGACATTGGCTAATGTAGAAGAATATCTGAAAAATAGGCAGTGATGAATAGCCTTTAATAGCCTGTCACAGCTTCTTGTTTGTCTTCTCATTTGTCCTCAGTATATCCTTTATTTCTTTCTTTATATCTTTCTTGAGCTCCTTTATGTGATGAGCGGTGGCGTGGCCATTTCAGCGATCATTACCTTCAGTTCAGACAGATCGTGTCAGCCTTCGTGCTCCACAGGTGAAGTGACAAGCCCTGTTACAGACAATTCTCCTGACTCATGAGGAGCAGATGAAAACGTGGAAGGCAAGGCAATTTCCAGTTTCAGTGGATCTTCTGGAATCGATGAGCTATCGTGACCTGCATCACTTGCACATTTGCTCCCACTTTCGCTCTCGACTGGAGACAGTGCAGTGGCCCAGGGTCCCAGGAAATCTGTGCTTTCGCTTGTCTTTCCCAGGTCAGTCTCTGTAAGGCCGCACCTTGAGGTTGGACTTGGACTTGATGCCTGTCTAGGCTTGAGTGTAGCTTTGGATTTCTTTTCCGTTTCTTTCTTACCGCTCATGTTTATATATGCTTGCATATACTATAATAGAACCACCTCGAGTTCGGTAAATACAGGATACCTCGGGATGATAAAAATAAGAGAAAAATGAACACCGCTGTGAACAGAGTTCTGCTTCAGACGTTTATCTCCTGTAACAGACGAGACCAAATCTATAAGGAATGCTTTAGTGAGGATTTGAACACAAGTGTCTTTTTAAGTGATCATTCACAAATACCAGATGCATTATATCAGTGTGTTCAGATAAAGTCAGCATGTTGATTTCAATCACGTTAAGTTCTTTCTCAAGTCGTGTCACAAATCCCAAACAATGCTGTGACTCGCCAATCAGATACTAAATTGATTCAGTGCATCGTATGTCATGATTGTGGTGTATGTTCAAGTGAAATGCTCTTATATAAATACACACAAAGCTGAAGTCATTATGAAGTTAAATGGGGGACGTGTGTGAGGGTCTACATAACAAAAGAATATGGGGTGCAAATAAAAATATCTCATGTTGTTGGGAAAGCGTTACCCCAAAACCCTTCTATGATAAAACACGCAGTCTAAAAGGGCAAAGCAAAATGTAACAAGTTAGGCGATGCATGACATGTTTTAGTGTGGAGTACATCACACCCTGCATGTGCTGACACCAATAAACTGGACTCATTGGGAAGCCTGTGTTTCACTAACAAAAGCCACACGTGATATTTCAGAAACACAAAGCAAAGACACAGTAGTCTTATATACAATGTATTTACAAATATGTTTGTTACTCTGTATTAAGGGAAATGTAAGTTTAATCTTATTTCAAATCTAATCCTAAAAACATGCATATGACATATGTAAATGTAGATGAATATTCATGCAGTATGAAATGGCCCTCTGCCTGTAGCAGCCGTCCTCCTTCTGTGAGCAGGCGAGGCTGCGCATGGAAAGTCGCTTACTGTTAAATCATACAGCATTAATAAGGTAAAAAATAAATTATTCTATAACCCTTTTAACAATTTAAAGAACATGATAAAAAACAAAAGAAAATCATGTTAGAGTGTCTCTTATTTGATCTTTTTACTTTTTGTGCTCTCCTTGTATGTTGCATCAACACTACAAAGACAAATTGATAATCAACATTAGTGCACCAGGCCAGAAAAGAGAATTCTGGGAAGGGAGACACTTTCAACAACTTCATCAGTGCAGCAGATTGTGTAACCTGCAACTTATCAGACTGTGGTTAGGGAAAAGAAGAGACGTCAGGGAATCAATAAAATAAAACTCAATGCAAACTGGAGAAACTTGAGGCGAGAACTGACACCAGAGAGCAAAGTCAAGGAATTTAACACAAAATGACTTCAGCTGTGTGTGTTTATATAATGGCATTTCACCTGAACAGACATCACAATCAGGAAATACGATGAGCTGAATCAAATTTAGGATCTGAGTGGACAGTCACAGCATTGTCTGGATTAGTGACACGACTTGACACAAAGAACTTTCACGTGTTTGAAATCAACAAGCTGAGGTTTATCTAAACACACGGATATGAAGCATCAGGTCTTTGTTAATAATCACTTAAAGACACTTGTGTTCAAATCCTCACTAAAACATTCATTACAAAGAAATAAAATATCAAAACACACGAATGAGCACACACCTCTGTATCATGTCGTTAGATTTTTAACTCTCTTACACTTTCTGTGCATGAAGTAGCAGGAGCCATTGTGCTCTACGACAACACAGCAGCCATTTGACAAATGAAAGAGAAAGAAATCCTGAACAATTTGTGAGGTGTCTATAAAAAGGAAGACATGTGAACTTACACAATATTTATCTGAGCATACATAACAAGAATAAACGACTGAGAGAAACGGCAGGGCTGAAAAATGAAGAAGTTCAGGGCAACCCGATAGGAGAACTTGAGAACTTTAGCCTCAAAATGGCTTCAGCATCATACAAAGGATAATGATAATAACACTTAAATTAAGAAATAAACCATAAAACAAAGTATAAACATATGAAATAAAGTATCAAGTATGATATTAGCCTTGATGAGGGTAATATATAAAATGACATTTCATGTTAACACTCCTGAAATAAGATGACTGAATCAAATGCATTAAAGTCCAAAGTTAGAATGTTCAGTCGATAGTCAGAGCACTGCCTCAGATTCATAAAATACAACTAAAGAATCAAGACCCTAAATTAAAAACTCTAACTTGAAAGCATCGCTGTGATGATAAATAAAGGAGTTTCCTATTCAATAATTTTACATTACCAGGGGCCTCATCATTTCACCGATTTCCTTTGTTGTGTGTTCTTCCTTCCATTTTCTAATCTCATTTTTCAAATAAGCGGCTGTGTCGACTGGCAGCACTGGGCAGTAACCACGAGTGACTTGTGCCAGGGGAACATCGGGGGATTTCAACGTCATTTATAACAAATCAACTCACCGACATGTCAGACGATTTACAGACACAATCTGACAGAGCAGAGCAGAAGTCACAGCAGTGCTTAGCAGTCCTGTTGGTTTATTATGGGGCTGATTATCAGACATTTTAAGAATTAAACTCAATTCATATAAAGAATATTGATGTGCAGTAAGAAACACAATCAGAATACACTGATAACAATAATAATAATATAAGAAACAAAAGAAGAAACTTCTAGAAGTTGAGAAAGCTGATTATAATTACATAAAATGCATCATATTCTGTAAAACACAAATTTCATCGATCCCTTTTCCAACCCGTTGAATCCGAACACAGGGTCACAGGGTCTGCTGGAGCCAATCCCAGCCAACACAGGGCACAAGGCAGGAACCAATCCTGGGCAGGGTGCCAACCCACCACAGGACACACACAAGCACACACTAGGGCCAATTTCAGATGCCAATTCACCTAACCTGCATGTCTTTGGACTGTGGGAGGAAACCCACGCAGACACAGGGAGAACATGCAAATTCCATACAGGGAGAACCCGGGAAGTGAACCCGGGTATCCTAAATTCGAGACAGCAGCGCTACCACTGCGCCACCGTGCCGCCCTAAATACAAATTGTCAGCACCAAATATTACTGTGTACTGTCATTATGTTTTAAAACTTACAATAAATGAATCACTGAAGAAGCAGGGTGACATATTTTAAAACTCAAGTTTATTTTAGATTCTTTCCTGAACCAAAGATAATAAAGCATAAATAACTGGATTAACTCCAAAGCTCACCTCACTGACTAATATTAAGAAGTTTCTTATTTCATGTAAGATATAAGAAGTAACAGCAACACAAAAATCAAACAAGCTGAGAGGTAACCCGCAGATGATAAAGACGCCCACCACCAGTCCGAGGGTCTTTGCTGCTCTTGTTTCAGACGCTTTAGGTGTGTTTGAATTGCTGCTCTCCAGCGACTGCGTCTTTTCAATCAAACATTTAATGGCTTTAGAATGCCTTGTGGCAACTATGAATATTCTTGTATACGCACATATCATTACTGAATATGGGACAATAGAAAATAATATTAAAACACCAATCGCTGAATATGCATATCTATATATTATACAGCTTTGCTCACAAATCCCTGTTTCAAAATCACCTAAATATAAAAAGATGAACATAAATATACAGTAAATAAATACGACATCAATACAATGCTGATCTTTGTGATATTCACAGTTATTTTTGAACCATAAAAGAATGGATTGCAAACACCAATGTAGTGACTCGTCATTAGATACGGGGGTCTTCTCAGACTGTCTTAAGACTGCTGTAGATAAACCCCTACTCAAGAAAAATAATCTCGACCCCTCTGCTTTTGAAAATTTCAGATCCATTTCTAACCTGCCTTTCTTAAGTCAAATTCTAGTCATTATGCAGTTCAATGATCACCTCAATAAATCTTCTATTCTTGAAAAATTTCAGTCAGATTTTAGAACTAATCACAGCCCAGAAACGACACTCGTTAAAGTAGTAAATGACTTGCGGGTAAATGCAGACAGAGGCCATTTATCTGGTCTAATCCTCCTCGATCTGAGTGCCGCATTTGACACCATTGATCATAATATTCTTAGAAATCGCCGTAGTCAGTGGGTGGGCCTCTCTGGCAGGGTCTTAAATTGGTTTGACTTCTACCTGGCAGGAGAAAATTCTTTGTTAGTTGTGGTAATTACAACTCAAAGACACAGGATATCAATATGGAGTTCCACAAGGCTCTGTCTTGGGTCTGCTGCTCTTTTCGATTTACATGCTTCTGTTAGGTCAGATTATCTCAGACATAACGTGAGCTACCACAGCTATGCTGATGACACACAGCTGTACTTATGTACCTGATGACCCCAATGTCTTCCTTGTGTTTCTAAATGGATGAGTAGTAATTTTCTCAAGCTACAGTAAATAAAGAAAAATTTAGTTTGAAATTTTAGTGATTGGCAATAATGGCTATAATGAAGTTATTAGAATTAAACTTGATGTATTAGGATTAAAAGTCATAACAGAAGTAAAAGAATTTAGGGTAACTGCTGACTGTGTTGATGTGTAAATCGCATATTAATCAGACCACTAGGATAGCATTTTTCACTTAAGAAATATAGCAAAAGTTAGACCTCTTAAATCATTGAAAGATGCTGAACAATTAGTTCACACTTTTGTTTTCACTCGACTAGATTACTGTAACACACTCCTCTCAGGACTACCCAAATAAGACAACAATCGATTGCAACAAGTGTAGAATGCAGCTGCTAGAATCCTAACTAGGAAAAGAAAATCCGAACACATTTCTCCAGTTTTGATGTCACTACACTGGTTACCTGTGTCATTCAGAATTGATGTATCATTACTATTCCTGGTGGCTCCAAAATCCGTACTAACCCCTACTCTCTCTTCTGTTCTTTTTCTGTGGTGGTCATCTGCGCCACCACCACCTAATCAAGGCACCATGATGTCCCTGCATTGATGGATTAAAGGCCAGAAGTCCACGTGACCGCCATCATCAAGTCCTTCCATGAGAACCCTGAATACAAAGAGGACTCATCATTTATGTCAGGTAGAATGCCTAGAGGGGGCTGGCGGTCTCATGGCCTGGACCCCCTGCAGATTTTATTTTGTCTCTCCAGCAATCTGGAGTTTTTGTTTTTGTTTTTCTGTCCTCCTGGCATTTGGACCTTACTTTTATTCGATGTTAATGAGTGCTGTCTTATTTTAATTCTTACTTTGTCCATTTTTCTCTTTCTTCATCATGTAAAACACTTTGAGCTACATTATTTGTATGAAAATGTGCTCTAGAAATAAAGGTGGCTGTTGTTGTTGATCAATTGATATTAACACCAAATGAGTAACAATGGCCACACCAAATATGTTATCTGATAGACACAACAGTAAATGACCCCAAAAAACCAGCAGATTTCAATCTGAATAATCAAAGTAAAGGGCTACACAAGAAACCCACCAAGAAATCAGTTGCTGCAAGTGAAAGGAGCAGACATTTAGTCGGCATGTGGAGCTGCAAGAAATGAGAGATAGAAATGACAAAAAAGATTTCCAAAGATAGTCACTGAAATCAAAAGAACAAAGAAAATATTAAAAATACATAGATTTCTTTATCATAAATTAATTTCAGACAAGACACATTACTATTAGGAAAGCAGTAATCAATCTTCCTCTTCTTAAATTTCATTTCATTTCCCTCAGTAATTCCATGTTTGCCCACAGATATGCTAAGACTGTTGTACCTGACCACAGGCGTCTGCAGGTGATATTTAAATAGTCTCTAAAGGGATTACAGCAGCCTCTCTGCCATCTCATTATCGTCAGCTGCTGTTATTTGTCACTCTTAATGAACCCCAGGGGACTCTTTAATCATCACTGTGTGTTTTAAACAAGTAACTGGTTACCACCGACACACACAGACAGTCAGCAGTGCGGCCCAAGCTGCTGATATTTGTGATCTTCAGCATGCTGTTAGTTTTACAGACTGACCTGTGATACTCAGTGAAAGGCTGTTATACTACATGTTTCTTTATGTCACTATATCCGGACAATACTGTTATGAGTTTTATTCACATGTGCATGTTAACTGTGGCACACAGGGGCTCAGCAGTTAGAAGTGCTAGCCAAGCATTGGATTCGATAGCCTAAGACAACTGGAGGCTTGTATAGTCAGCTTAAACACAGGTTAGGGTATATTTTTGTCCTCTATCAGCACAAATCTCCTTTCCTTATTGGGAGAATGAGAATCGGCATATAAGCACTATGATATGTCTGTATTTTGGGAAGAGGAATTCAGCCCTTGTTTGGAGACAGAGAAGACCAGCAAATGAAGCAAGACATTATAAAAGGTCTGGACAGTGGCCAGACCCTTCGAGCGGAATCGACAAAGCTCGTGAAAACCTCCCAGCGTAGGGGCGGAGAAAATGGCTGACTGTGTTGATCCAGATTCCCACCTGGATAAAATTCTGTCCATATGCCTCCCCGTCTGTAACCGCGTAAAAGCGTTAGTAAATGTAAGCTAAAGATATTTTGTCTCATGTGATTTTTTTACCGCCGTAATCACTATGGGAGGGATATCGCCTTTTCTAGTATATTATGATATTGTTTAATTATTTAATAAGCCACAATATTAAAAGAACACATTTCAAGAGAGCTAATGCCTCTGCAGGAAACATAATGGCGTAGTCGGCAGGATTGTGGCTACATTAATAATTATATATTAATTATAATATTTTATATATATATATTAAAAATATGCTTACACTGATGAATGGGAGGCTCGGTAATAATATTTGGGATGTATTTCGGAGGTCGCGCACTGTCATGGACTCCCAGCCGAGAATTTAAAACTGCCTTAACATGCCTGGCCTGAATTGGAATAGGGATATTAATTTTTCCCATCAAAAGACAAGAGGCGGACTTGTCAAACTCGGCACAGTGCATGAGGCTGGAAAGAAAGTCCGACATCTGTCGGCGAATCGTGGTAGCATCTGCTACCTACGGTATGCGAGTGAACTTTTAAGGTTGGACTTTTAAGTTTAACGCATAAGTGGGACTAAAATTGGACAAAATAAACGGAATACAACAAGATTGAAACTTATGGCACGAGACTGGCTGTCCGGTAAAATGAAATGGCACTCACAGGGGCAGCACAGATTAATGCACTGCCGTACGAAGCCCAAAATCTACCTAGAAAAGTAAATGCCGTGTTGGGGAACACGTATTTAAAATAAATTACATTGCTAGGCTTTGGAAAACAATATTGAAAAGCTATAAAGAACGGCGCGTTATTGTATATTAGTTGCGGCAGGCAGACAAGACATGCAGGCAATGCACTCACCCTGCCGTTTGCGTGGTAATCCAGTGGAGCTGAAAAACTTAAAGATGAAATCAAATCAACAGCAATAGAATCCATAACGTCTCAATCGCGATCGCTAAAATAATGTGTAGAAATCTTTAATGGCATGCAA
>NW_024383063.1:0-16617 GCF_016835505.1 Polypterus senegalus | reverse complement strand
CCACAACCAGAAAAAAGAAAGGAAACAGAAGAGAGAGTAGGGTCAGTATGGATTTTGGAGCCACTGTGAATAATTATTATGAAGAATTGAACATACAGAGTATCAGGATTAGTTAAAGTAAGTTATAAAAAGGCCATGTTTAAAGTAATGTTTTTTCAGCAGTGTTTTAAAGTGTTTACTGTATTTCCCTGGCAATTCCTATTGGCAGGCTATTCCAGATTTTGGTGCATAACAGCAGAAGGCCGCCTCACCACTTTTTTTTAAGTTTAGCTTTGGAATTATAAAGGAACACTCATTTGAAGATCTAAGGTTACAATTTGGAATATAACGCATCAGGCATTCCGAATATAAGATGGAGCGAGATTATTTAAGGCTTTATAAACCATAAGCGGGTATTTTAAAGTCAATCCGGGAAAACACAGGAAAATCGTGTAGTGACATCAAAACGGGAGAAATGTGTTCGGATTTTCTTTTCCCAGTTGGGATTCTAGCAGCTGCATTCTGCACTCGTTGCAAAATGATTTATGTCTTTTGGGTAGTCCTGAGAGGAGTGTGTTACAGTAATCTAGTCTACTGAAAAAAAGCGTAAATTAATTTCTCCGCATCTTTCAATAATATAAGAGGTCTAACCTTTAGCTATGTTTCTAAGTAAAAAAATGCTGTCCTAGTGGTCTGATGAATATGCATTTAAATTCAGATTACAGTCAATCTGTACCCTAAATTTTTTACTTCGCTCTTAACTCTTAACCTAGTGCATCAAGTTTATTTCTGATAACCTCGCTGAATCCATTATTCCCAATTACTAAAATTTCAGTTTTCTTTATTTAGTTTGAAAAAAATTACTATTCATCCATTCAGAAATACCAGAAGACATTGTGTTAGTGTATCAAAAGAGTCAGAGTCATCAGGTGCTATAGATAAGTACAGCTGTTTTCATCAGCATAGCTGTGGTAGCTCACGTCGTAACCTGAGATAATCTGACCCAACGGAAGCATGTAGATTGAGATAACAGCGGACCCAGGATAGAGCCTTGGGAACACCATATCGATATCATGTGTCTTGAGATTGATTACCACAACTCACAAAGAATTTTCTCCCCTGCCAGGTAGGATTCAAACCAATTTAAGACACTGCCAAAAGGCCCACCCATTGACTAAGGCGATTTCTAAGAATATTATGATCAATGGTGTCAAATGCAGCACTCAGATCTAAGAGGATGAGAAAAAGATAAATGGCCTCTGTCTGCATTTACCCGCAAAAATCATTTACTACTTTAACGAGTGCAGTTTCTGTACCGTGATTTGTTCTGAAGCCTGACTGAAAAGTATCAAGAATAGCATGTTTATTTAGGTGGTCATTTAACTGCATAATGACCGCCTTCTAAATTTTACTTAAGAAGGGTGGGTTTGAAAGGGGTTAAAAAAATTTTAAAGGCAGGGGGGTCAAGATTATTTTTCTTGAGCGGGGGTTTAACTACAGCAGTCTTAAGACAGTTGAAAGACCCCTATTTGAGAAATTAACTATGTCCGTTCACCCAAACGCCTGATTTTTTTTTGAAAACCTTTTGGTTTGGATCAAGGACAGGGGAGGGTTTTTTTTGGAGATTATACTATGTAATTCAGGTAAATCACCCCGGGGCATTTAATTTGTTTAAAAGGGAGTGGGGGCTTTAGGTTCCGGGTTTTGGGGAATATATTTTATTCTAATATCATTAATTTTTAGGAAGGTTCTCCATTTCACGGGAAGTATTCTGGGGCTTTCCCTTTGTTTTTTGGGTTTAACGGGAGTTAATTGTTGAAAAATAAGACTCGGGGATTACTAGATTGTTATTTATAATATTAGAAAAATAGCATGTATATGAAAATATAATATATATAAGTAATATCTAATATACCCCAAATTAATATATATATACATACCCAAATAATATTGGGGAAAATGGGCCGTTTACCCCGCCAATACCCCCCCCGGTGGACCCCCCCCCCAGCATGAAGGCCCCCAAAACCACAGGGATCTGGAAATGGTTTTATGCAGCCCCCGGTCCCCAGGGGGCCAAAAAGGGGGACTGCAGGAGGAAGATTTTTCTTTGAGCCCTATGTTGTTGGGGAAGAGCGACGGTTTCCCGGGTTAAGAGAAGGCTTTTCCCTCCCCCGGGAAGTTTGAAACCCGGACTGGGGTTTGGGGAAAACTTCCGGGGTCGGGAAAATAAAAAAGGGGGGAGCTCCGACGGAGCTGAGCTGGGTGGGGGGCAACGCGGGGAAGCTGGGGATTGGTTTATTGTATTTTGTTTTAAAGAGTATTGTGGAGGGGGGGGGGGCCTTTTGCACTCTGATTAAATAAAGCGGGGACTTTTACCGGTGGGGGAGTCGTAAAAGGGGTCGGGGAGGAAGCCCCCTTTTCACCAAATATATATATAATTTTCACATATATATATATATATATATATAATATATATATATATATATATATATATATATATATATATATATATATATATATAAAAATACTTTTACATATTCACATATATACTGTATATAGCAAAACCCCAAAAAAAGTGTGTTCAGCACCCGGGGAAATGAAAGCTGTCACTGAGATTTTTTGAGAATGAAACCTAGTTTTGTGGGAGGAAATTTGCCTCAAATCAATGGAAACCCTTTTTGGGGGTTTTCCCTGATTTTAATTTACATGGAAGCAGAGCCACTGGAAATTTGAGGCATTTGAATTGAAATTGGAGATCAGAGGGTAAAACGGTGATGGGGAATACATTCAGTGTATGGGCCTGTTTTTTTTTTTGTAGTGCCTTCAAAAGTTTCCCCGCTGTTTATAAAGGGGAAAAAAAGGGGTTTTTCTCCTTGTTGCTGTTCTGTACTTTTTTATTGTTGTTTATTATATTCTTATATATTTGAGCTATTTGGGGACTATTACTGTTCAGGTACCATTTTTTATTTAACCGGGGTTTTAGCTATTTTTGTTCGTTATCACATTAGAGATATTTATTGTTTCCCCTTTTTTAGCTGACTGCCTGCTCATATAAGCCACCTGGCTTTTTAAAGCCCCTTTAAAACCCCCGTGTTTTAAAAACAACAAAAAAGCATCCTTTTTTTTGCTTTGGGAAAACTCCTTTATTTAAACCGGTTTCCACTGTTTTTTGTTCGATTTATTATTATAGTTTTTATATATCCCCGGGGTTTAGCACCCCGGTTTAAAAGATGCGCGAGCTCACTCGGGAACAATTGTTTAGAAAAACAATCTTGCCTGAAACAATGTAACCTTTTTTTGGGGCGCCTGGGGCCCTTTTTTATGGACGATTATGGAAAAGGGGGTTAATTTAAAAGGGGAATCAGAGGAAAAGGGGGGCGGGAATAATTGATTGGGGGCCGAGCGCGTTTTCTTTTGGGGTTTTTTTGGATTTGCCGGCAAAGGTTAAAATTTAAATTAATAAAAAAATTTGGGGGGGTTTTTTTTTTTTTTTTTTTTTTAAATTTTTTTATTTTTTAGCCCTTATTTTTTTTTTTTTTTTTTTTCTTCCCCCCCATTAACCACCCTTTTCTTTTTTTTTGTTTTTTTGTTTTTTTTTGTTTTTATTTTTTCAAAGGTTTTACACTTTTGATAAAATTTTAAAATAAAATTTTTTTTTTTTTTTTTCCCCCCCCCTAAAGCAAACCCCCACCACGTCTTGAATTTAATAAACCAGTTCACCAGTTTTTTCAAAAACCCTTTTTTTTCCCTGCCTTCTAAAACCCTTTTAGTAAACGGGATACAACCCACGTTAGTTCTTTAATTAATTTAAACTTTTTGTTTTCACGGCTTTTGGGGGTTCATTTAAAAAACGTTCACCTTAGCCCCGGAATGCTAAAACTTAAAATTTTTTTCCCCGGTTTCCCCCCTTTTTTCCCCAAAAGGGGTGACTTAAGATATTTATACCTTTTTTTTTTTCCTTTTAATTTTATAACTTTTCCCCTTGCGCGGGGTTTCCCTTTTTTTAGCTCCCCACCCTTAAGATTTGGGAGGGGGGAGTAAAAACCTTTCCCCGGCCCGGGGGTAACCCATTAAATATAAAAAAAAAATTAATATTTTCCGGGAAATTTTTAAAAGGTTTTTAACCCTTTTTGCAGTAAAAAAGTGAAATTTAGACCTTCAACCCTTTTGGTTAATAAAAAAAGGGGGGATTGGGGGTTTTTTTTTTATTAATAAAATTTTTAAAACGCAGATTAAAAAAAAATTAAAATTTAAAAAACCCAAAAAAATTAAAAACCCAAAGGCCCTTTTTGGGGGTTTTTGGAAAACCCAAAGAGGGCAAGGAAAAAATGCCTTTTAAAAAAGACGGTTTAAAAAAATTTTTAATAAAGGGATGGCCATGTTGTGAAAGGATTGTACAAAACCCTCGTTAATAGAATGTTCATTTTCCAGATTGTCGACAGCATTATGAACAAATGAATGAACCTTGTGAAAGGGCGGAAAGATATTGAAGCAATCCAGAGTCTTTTACCAGGCTCCTGAGCCACGGTTTGTGGAAAACACTCAGAACAACTTCGAAGCTGCCAACCCGATAAACAAAGTTAGGCTCAAACGAGACCGTGACTTCAGCCTGGCTTGGGTGATTCATCAAACTACCTTTACAGGTACTTGAAGGTCCCGACGATATTATGTCCAGCAGAGCGCAATCAGACTCTTGATCAGTTTCAGAGTCTTTGAAGTGTTTCACCCAGGGGCCGCCAGTTTATTCATTGTCCATGCCCTCATAATCAACATCCTGGAACAGGTTCTCCAATCAGACAGAGCATCTATCAGGTCGTCCACGGCCTCTTCTTTCTGCATGGCCTGCATGGTTGTCTCCCTCAGCACCCTTTAGGCTCCCCAGAACATCCTCAGCAGGTACAAAAATGTCAGGTACTGTACGGTTCTCCAGGAGACTGTCCAACCAATACATATCATCAGGGGCGGTAACTGAGGTTCAGGCCAATAGATCTGGTCAGTTGAAGGCATCAGAAGATCCGCCAAGACGGCAGGTCTGAAGGAGAGTTGTTAGAAACAGAGTACCGGAGTTAGGTACGATATCGTCAGGCCAAAGAGGTGAATGGGGGCACTGTCTGTTCCATAGACCAACGTGCCGATCAGGAGCATAGCCTGAGGTGCTGGTTATTACCAGTCAAAACACATCGTTAGTTGTCAGCATCTGGTCTGCAGCAGAGTAGCAGGGTTGTAGGTTAGTGTCAGTCATCATCATCTTGTCTGTAGTAGAGTAGGCGTGTGTTGGCTTAAGGGTTAGCAGGCAAACACGTGTATTCAGCGGCGGACATATGTTCCATACCACAGCTTTGTTCTTTGGAGCGATACATAATGTTGAGGACTTCCACCTCCGAGGGGCCGAGAGAACAGGGAGACGACCGCCCGCAGCTTACTCAGCTTCAGTAGGATAGTTAGTAAAGGCATCCTGATAGTGTTTTAGGTTAATGTAATCTATGAAAAAGACCTCTATTTATTGCTACTCACTTAGGTGGTTGTTCATCAATTTTCATCCTCCTCCGAGCATGAATTATTCAACAAGCTAAACTCCTCCTCCAGTTTTCTTTAATTCTTTTCATTTGGTCGACAAGTTTTGATAAATAGCCTCATCAATATTTGGAATAAGAGCTTTAAAAAGTCCAGTCTTTTATAGAAAAATCACCACTCTTTCCCTTTACCTCATTTTCTTGATCTTCCTCCCGCCGTAGACCGGCATCTTTATATTCAGGAGGATAGGCCCTTCTGAAACCACCACTGTGAGATGTCCCTCAGCATTTCTTTTTACTTCTACTTGGCTCAAAGCACAATTAAAATCACCAGGCAGAGCTGAAGTGTGGATATCGTAACTCCAGTCCTTCTGGACACCCTGTTTGTTTTCAGTTTCTTAGGAGCGCCTACAAGACCGCTCCATTCTGTTTGCTTTTGTCTGTCATAGCTTTCACTAAATGACAAGAATTTTATAAGAACTCTTTGTCTCCTCCCGCAGTCGGGGTGAGCAGGGGTGGAGCAACACGCCTCCCCTATCCCTATAGGCAGTTAGAGAGACAAAGGCATACCCGTGAGATGGGTATTGTTAATGGGCGTGATAATGGATCAGTTTAGAAAGAACCACCTAAAAGGCAGGGTTTAGATGATCATATGACGGTGGTCCAACCTCATTATCCCTTCACCACCCTAGAAGGAGGGTATATTTCAAATTTTCATATTTCCATAAATTATATTAACATAAACTATATTTTCATAAATCATATTTGATATTTTTCATAAATCATATTTTCATTTTTGGCGGGTCTTAAAGTCATCAATCATCTGATTGGCAGTTTCTTTTGGGTCAGGGCTTAAGGTAAATCAATCATCCTTGTGATAGTATCTGCCTTATAACACCGTTGATTATTATTTTATTTCATTTATTTCTTCCAGCTACTTTAAAGTTTTGTTTAGTTTTAGTTTTTCATTTTGGTTTTGTTAATTATTTTATTTCAGTTAAAAAAATGTTATTTTAAATAGTTTCCAGTTTTGATTTTAGTTTCATTAACACAACCCTGATGCCCCAGACAGTGTTTTATTTTTGATAGATAAAGGGCAGACACGGTGGGCAGTGGAAGTGCTGCTCCCCTCGCAGTATGAGACTTGGGTTCACTTCCCAGGCCCCTCCCTGTGAGTTTGATGTTCCCATGTCTGCATGGGTTTCCCACAGTCCAAAACATGCAGGTTAGGTAATTGCCAATCCAAAATTTGTGTGTGGTGGCTGGTGCACTGCCCGGGTTTGTTCCGCCTTGTGCCGGTTCAAGGATTGGCCCCAGCAGATCCCTGTGGTTGGGATATAGGGGTTGGATAATGGAGATGGATAAAAGTTCCATTCCTCTCTTGTTTAAACGGGATATCAGCGACAAGGGCTTTTAGAAAAAAGTGTTTAAAACAGAGAATGTCATCAAATACCAACTCTGTTTAAGTGAATGATCCCTCTCATTGTTATAGTGTTTCCAAATATATGACATCAGGATGAGAGACAGTAAATATATCTATTAATTCAACCCTTTAACCAATTGTTGTAGACAATTAACACAGATTTGAATTTATTATCATGCAAACAACATTGACTTAATTTAATGCAATTTAAGTCCCTTTTTCCCTGTTCTGTGGTATATACTAAACATATGCCCCCATGTAAGAGGCCTGATCCTCTACACCCCCCACCTGCTGATATTTTAAGACAAGGAGAAAAAGAAACTAATTTTTCCATTTCTGTTGCACCCAAATTAAATTTATAATCATCATGCAATATTTTAAAAGAATTAATTTACATTTTACAGATTCCTTGCCACCATAATATATCACTCTTCAAACGGGAACTACGCAAGGGTACAAATTGAATTATTTTATAATTAAATTTCCACATCTGGTTTTTTTTATCATAGATAATGAGAAATGTGACCCAGTGTCTTTTTTTTGTCAAAAAGTTATGCTTATTTATTCAATGGATCTTTGTAAAATATGCCTTGGCCCTTTAGTTTATCAGATTTTCAAGTACTTTTGTCTGTCAACAGCTGAGGTAGGGAACTCATTGTCTCAAATAGATAGTGCACCATTCAAGGCATTCCATGGCACCCAGTGGTTGCAAGGAGACAAAGAGAGTCAACATTGGGAAAACAAATTGGGTATGCAATCTCAAAGGGTAGTTTACACAAAAATAAAAAATACTATAGAGGAAAATAATTTCACCCATCTTAAGTAATCACTACCCTGCATGAGTTTTTCCCTCAGCTGACTTTTGTGCTACCTGCACAAAAAATACAGTACAGCACCAATGAATCACTTTGGCAAATACTTAAGGTAACAAAATCATTTTAGGATCTATATTCCAGCTGTGGTTGGCAACCTGCCCAGAACTGGTTCCTGCCTTTGTGCCCCGTGTTGGTTGGGATTGGCCGCAGACCCCGGACCCTGTGTTTGGGATTCAGCTGGTTGAAAAATTGAGGGATGGAAAATTCCAGTTTGCAAAATTTATTGATTGATCAGAATTATACAGTTTCTGCCTGGGAAACATAATATGATATTGGAAAAAAAGGGAGATGTTTTAAAATATGTCATCACCAGTTTCACATTTGTCTTGGAACCCTTTAAAAACCAGAAAAGTAACCATAAACTATCAAATAGACGTTTAGAAAAACACAAAAATATAAGTAAAACCTGCCTTTTCCCTGCTCTTCCCGCCTTCCCCCAAGCCTGAATAAGAAAAGGAGAATTCATGCTGAAGTAGTTGTATTAATTTCAGAATGAGCCCCTATAATTTGTAATGGCTGCAGACTTTAATCGTGTTATTACATTCATTCTTAAATAACTCCTCAGTAACTGTAATTATAACACCTAAAATTACTGCGAATTTATGCAGTTAATTAGGGTTATAACTTCAACAATGAAAAGTTCTATATACAAATTTAAAAATGTTCTGTAGGGTATAGTTTGATATTTTATTTATAATATCTTACTACCTCTATTCACTCCGCAAAGGAAGGTATTACCCAACCAAACACCTTTATTTTCGAGCTCAGGTCATTATATTTTATAAAAACCAAACCCTCAAAATTTAACCATAAATTCTAGATGAAAAGCCCTTTTATAAAGTTAACTAACACAAAAACTGATCTTTTTAGAGACAATTAGTCTCCGAGATTTCAAGAGTAATGATGGGGAAGCATTAAAGAGTTTAAAGAGATCAAATTACCCCTTTTATGTTTCATAGAAAAATAAATTATAGAGAAGAAGAGCTCAAAACTGGTATTTATATTTTGAATTAAAGAAATGAAAAAAATGCCTATCTGATGATACCGATAAGTCGGTTTTTCAAACGGATGTAGATTATTTCAGCTGGATCTAATCATCTGAAATGAATGCACGCGCCAGGATTGAAAGGCCCATATACTGTAAAATTGAGTCTAGAAAACATGATCAGCAAGTCTTTGATAGGTTGCAACAAATGATGAAAGAACAGGCCCATTTTTCAAACAAGCAGTGACCTTTTTTCCCAAGGTCTTATTATGAAGAATTCCAAGTTTTAAATATGCACAAGGTAACACTGCAAAAGCAAACCAGAAAAGAGGAAAAGTGGCTGAAAATTAAACGCTAAGTAGGAATTTTACTTACTGAAAGCAGCGTTTATTCCTAGTGTCAGATTAATTATTATTATTTAATGTCAGACAGATCAAATGTGAGCCAAGGAGAATATGGGAACAGGTTAAAGTGAAGTATAAGTATATTTCAAAAGGGTAAATATTGTATATAATATTTAAAGAATTGTTGAATAAAAATCATATATAATATAAAAACATTAATTTTAAAGCTAATGGGAAGGCAGACATGCAAAACAGGTGGTTGTCCACCCCGTCCAGACCTAACGCCTGCAAAAGGCTGACTCTCCAGCAAAGGGCCATCACCCTGTTTCTGGGGGCATTCCAGGGGAAGCTCCTCCTCAAAAACCAGAGGCAGGATGCAGGACACTTATTTCATGTAAAGGATGGTCATGATTAATTTGTCCTTAATGTGTGCCAACATATACCCATATAGTCTTTTTTGTTGGGTCAGTTGCGGGGAATGTCATCCCCTAGAACCTGTTTCTGACCAACGAGATATTGACAAGGTCAAATATTTGATGAAGACATTGGTCTGATTATTCATCAGGAGGAGGGGTACATTTTCCAAATAATATTTGATCAAACTCCACTCCACTCAGTCCCATGTGCCCCAATCACTTTTTGGAAATCCTGGTAACAGAACGTTAGGTTGATTGTAGAGATTCTTTGGAACTGTGTGTTTTCCTGTATTACCCCCTGAAAATGACATAAAATGCCTCCTTTATTGTTCTAACGCTGGTGTCCAGGAAACACTATGAAAACCCGGAAGGAATATTTCCAGACCAAAAAGACTACAAATTCCCTGGAAAACTGCACTTTTAGATAGATTTTTCTTAGATACATCATCTACAGTATATAAAAAATTGTCGTGCAAAAATCTCAAAGCAATGAACTGTCTTTGTGGGGGGTGAGAGCCCGATTCACCTAGTTTGATTTAATATAAGTAATAAATCTTTGAGGTACCAATATTCCTTCCCAAGGCTATAGGTATCTTTCAAAATGACTGAATGAATTCCATGACATAAACTGATCAAGTGGGGACCCAATCCCTTTTTGACATAGAAACAAACCTGCCCCGAGCAGGTTTGAGGACTTGATGTGCTTGCGACAACACATCCAGCAAGAGTTTCAAACCACAGATCCAGGATCATTCCAAATCATCAACAATTACATCCGCTAAACAAAAGTAATCCATGTATGAAAAATACCCTGAGCTCACTAGTAGTAATTGGGGGGATGTTGTTATTATTGTAATTTTTTGTTTGTTACGGGGTTTTTATTATAGCTATAAATTGTATTTGTAATATTTGGTATCTATCAAAGTTATTTTATGATTAAGAAAGATAAAGGGTTTTTTTTGTAAACATGGAGTAAATTGTGAATTTATGTTTTAATAGGGGTTAAATGTTTCCAAAAATAGGTAAGGAGAGAAAAATAAATTTTTAGCAGATGTTTTAAATGTGAAATAGGAGGTGGTGATACCCTATTAAATAACTCCAGGGCCCCTGCAAAATGATTAAGTGAAGGGTGGTTTCAGGGTTACATATATAATACACCATGACAGGCAACATGTTCTGTTAAGCAATTTATTGTCAATATCTTAATCTCTTTGCCTAAAGACACCATGCACATGCTGTATTTTGTTTCAACAAAACTTTTAATTACAGTACAATAACTAAATACTAACAAACCTTCTGACATGGGGAAAATGTAATTTAAGAAAAATTTGGCAATAGTGAATATTCCATTGCTGTCAAATTCAGAAAAGAGCATATTGTTTTCAGAGTTTTAGTGGAAACAGCCTATTTCAGTTCTAAACTTAGCAAGACAAGCCCTCTTATCATTCATACTGGCCAAAAACATTGTAACAAACGGCAATGGGAGGCAAACAAAGGACTTGGGGTGGGTAATCTGACTAGACCGGATGTGGCAGAGTGCACTGACCTTTTTCTCCTTTCCTGCAAACCATTCATGGAGATTCCACTGGCCCTCTTTTACATCAATACCGGTCCAGCCTATGGAAGATGACCTTGCCACCCTGTAATGTCAGTCCGGCTCAAGCCTAATGTGAAATAATAAGCCCAACCCCTTGATCTCACTCCTGTCTTCCCTTTAAAAACCTCCACCTTTTCCCCATTCCTCAGTTCTGTTTTGACTCAATTTTGTGTACATCAGTGCTGTTTTATACATTTTGCAACTTGCAGCAGGATACCAATAAGGACGGGTGGCTGCCTACACCTTTTTTAACTCTTATGTTTGAGCTTTGGACAACCAATAAAATTGGTTGGAATGAAAAGCAGAGTTCACATGGAATCCCTTTAAAACTGAGACTCCAGAATCCTATCATAGGTACATTTTTTCAAGATAATCTGAAAATGCAAAGAGTTGTTTTTGCACGATATAAAGCACTGCAATAATCAATTACAATCTAGCTTTTAAAATATGTTCACTGGTATTGTATTTTCCTGGACCATCTAAAAAGAAATAAATTGTTTTACCTTTCTTTATAAACAATGGTAAATGTACTGGCACTTGATAGATTAAAATAATAGTTTTTTACTTTTACTAGACCCTTTGTGGATCTGGCAGTGTTCACCCCTGCAGTTAAATTGTATTAATGCAAAATGTCTCTTCTGAACAGACAGACCTCCGCCTAATCATCTCTGCCGCTTGATCAGAAGACGTTGTTTGACAGGGAACAAATGATGCAAAGAATTCCTTTAATGTTAAAGCTGCATTTGGAAATAATTTCTGCCTTATTATTAAAACCAAACTCTCCCCATATGTTTTGAAACAATATTCCTCTGGTTACTTTTTCTGTTCAGTTTAGATCATCTCGAATGATATCTCAGTTATGTAGTAAACATTGTTATTTTAACAAATATCAACTAGTTGTAACTATAGTTTATAGTCCTTTGGAAATTTGGAGACAAATGAGAAACTGACGTTGTAAATTTATTATTTTAGTAAAATTAAACAATGTTTCTTTAAATATGTCACTAATTCAAATAAAAGAAATGTGATTTTTTTTTCTTCTCTCCTCCAAACAGAAACCAGAGTGGGTGCAAATTTACCTTTTTCCTTAGGGTTTTCAATAACTCCTAGGGGTTTTAACCAAATTCTATTTCATCTCTTTGTATTAGATGATTTTATAAATGCTACTCTATGTATTCTGGGTGATTTTTATGAGGATTCTAATTTTGATGTTTTATTGGGAATTTGAATGTTGTTCACAAAGCCGAAATTTGTTAACATCTTTATTTTATTTAGATGTGATGACCTTTTTAGGGGTGACCATGAGATAAATTATGAAGTGGGGTTCTATACAGTAGGTGTTTATTGTGATTCTAAATTATGACCTTTTCTTTGTTTTACCAATCTTTTCTTTTCTTGTATCCCCAGCATTTTAAAGGGCCTCACAAACTGGGGATTTTAAAATGTCCTTACTAATTTGATTAAAATGGGGAGCCCATTGTCATCTAAGAGTATGACAAAAGTATGGTCACCTAGCATAGCATTGTATGCGTGCTTCAAGATAAGTTGTTGACAGGTCAGCAATGAGAATCTCTGTAAATTAATAGTTAAACCTTTACTTATTTAATACAAGTACTAGATCTGCCATGACTACTGTTCCATTGCATTTATTATTTTTTATTGATTTTATTAAAATCGAATTATATTCCATACAAGAAGTCAAGTTTAACAAAACTAGGTTTGAAACAAATCAATCTTCACCCATGAGAAAGATAGCTAGGCAACAGAGTAAAACTTAAACTAGTAAAAATAAGTAAATAGATAAAATTAATAAATGAATAAAATGAATAAAATAAAAAGAGGGAGAAATTAGCTCCTTCCCAAATTTAAATGCTTATTTTAAAATGTTATTAATTAGATTCTCCCGGTTTTGAAAAGGTTATGTACAGATCCTCCAGTGATGTTTTCCAGTTTCAAATTGTAAATAACATCTAGTTACCACTGACTTAATGGGTGAGTTAGGATTCTGCCAATTGAGAATAATTGAGCATAAGTTCAGGCAGTAGGGAGTAAAGGAAATTAAGTTGTTTGTCCTCCTCCACTTTATGCCCATCTGGAAGACCCCAAACACAGCTGAGAGGATTAGAGGGATTGTGACATCAAGGCTGTCTGAAAGGATTTAAAGATTTTGGTCCAAATGAAGATAATTTGGTACATGTCCAAAACATATGGCCCAATGAGGCAAGAACTTGATTGCAACGTTTCAGGGTTGGGTCTTGCCCTGGAAACATTTTGGTCAATTTAAACAAAGAGATGGCTGGGTATAGAATTTAAGTTGAATAATTGTATGCTTTTGATATGGAGCTTGAGGAATTGTGATTGCTACATTTCAAACCTTTCTGAGATGTGAGTGAGAGATCCTTTCCCACTGTACCCTTTTGGATCTTTGAAATGGAGGGACTTTAAAATGTTTTACATATTACTGAGATGCTGTCCTTTATTCCTCAAGACTGATCAATATTTTTCTGGATAGAGGTAGGTGGAGGTGAGGATAATTGCAGGTTTTTGTTTAACAAAGTTTATTTGAAGTTTGTGAAAGAAGTGTTGTTTCTGGGAAAATTATTTGGAGTGTAATTGTTCGTGGAATGCAAAACTGTCTATGTACAGATCTCAAGTGATGTAATCCCAAATGTTTTCCAGAATTTAA
Source organism: Polypterus senegalus (assembly GCF_016835505.1). Lineage (NCBI taxonomy): Eukaryota > Metazoa > Chordata > Cladistia > Polypteriformes > Polypteridae > Polypterus > Polypterus senegalus. The sequence continues at coordinate 2,799 of NW_024383063.1, read as the reverse complement.
AAAAACGTATTTTGAAAGGTGGTGGGTGGTTTCATGCAGAAGGCACAGAAAAAGATCTTTATCTTTATCTTCACATTTTTTTATATTCTGAGTGGAGGAAACACAATTGGGTTGTTAGTATATGGGATGACTTATACTTATTGGGTACAAAGGGGGAAATTAAAACTTGCAGGATTTTATTTCGTTGTCCAAGTTTTATCGCTGTATACTTGTCCCCAGTAATAAAATTGAAAATTGGAGAGCCAGCCAACTTCCACCTTAGGCTTTGTAGGTCACCCCTGATATGTGATATTTGAATTCTAACAAATTAGGTTATGGTGGAATCTAATTCTTACAAAAATGATTTATTCATGTAATTGAATTTTTTGAAATAGAAAAGAACCAGGAAGGATATTCATCTTGACAATGTTAATCCTTCCAGCAAAGTGAGATAGGGTAGACTTTCAGGCAAGTCTGCTTTATTTTGTACAGACAGAAAATTTTGTTGTTAAAGAGCTTTATGTTTATTTTGTGATGTTTACCAAGGTATTTAAACTGATCTGCGATATAAAGAGAAGGTGTCCAATCAATATTGTGTGTTTGAGAATTCACTTTGTTCAAATTAATTCTGAGATAGAAATTTTTAAAATTCATTAGTGTTGTTTTTTGGTAATCTGATATATACTGGTACAGTACCATATCATCTGCTTATAGAGAAATTTCTTGTTCAAGTCCTTTTTCTGATAATCCCATTATCTCATAAGCATTTAACAGTGAATCCCAGTTTCAATGGTGACTGCAAAAGTAAAGCATCCTTTTTTAGTACTCGTGTTCTAGTTTGAAGTAATCTGAATTAATGTGTTAATTCCAACAAGCTACTAGACTGGTATACAGTAGTTTGATCAAGAAATGTTCAGGCCAAACCTAAATTTCCAAAGCGAAAAAGGTAGTTCCATCCAACCATGTCAAATGTTTTTTGATCCAAATAAAATCTTTCAGGATGTTAGACTTTGTGTGTGAATACTGGCATTGAAGATTGTAAGCTAAGTGTTGCCTTTAGTAAACCAATTTGGTCATCTGATTTTATGAAGGAAGACTTTCTTAACCCTTTTCTAGCTAGGATTTTGAGAGTATCTTGCATCATTATTCAGAAGTGAAATTGGTCTGTATGATGCACAAATGACAAGTCCTTATTTTGTTTGGAAAGACGCTAATTAATGCTTCGAAAATTTTGAGGTAGAAATTTATTGTCCTAGCTTCTGTAGAGTGCTAATAAAAGGGGGAGCTAGCTAATTGAGAATTTTGTATAAATTGCGGGGTAGCCATCAGCTCTCAAGTGAGTTTAAAGCATCTGGGTAATTCTGATAGTGCCTGAGGTATCCAATTCCCCCCAAATACTGAGAGTATTTTTTTTGTGGTACGTAATGCATCCAGAAATACATTAGATTGAGTCTAGTCTCTTTAAACCTGTAGAATATAAGGAATTTAGTAGTTTCTAAATGTTGATGATTGTGTTCCATCTTGTTGGTGATTTGGGATGTATTGCAACTTCCGTTTGTGGGTTGTTGAGCAAGATCTTTTTAGCTTTCCATGTTTATAGTAATGATGTCTTGATTTTAAAATGAGTTGTTTGTTTCCTTTTAATGTCAAAAGGTTGAGTTCCTGAATGCAGAGCCTGTCTTTTCCAATGAAGTGCCTCATTTGGACACCTGGCATGTTCTTGATCCATTCTAGTAATTTCACTGATTAGCTCTGATACCTCCTGGTTTCCTTTTACTTTTGGGAAAGATATGAGATAATCTGTCCCTCTTAAAGTCTTAGGGTTTCCAGAGTATTCCCGCAGAAACCCCTGAGGAGTATTTGTTGGATATAAATTATGTACAGTTCTGTCCGCTAAATTGGGGTAAGAAGCTCAGCAGCAAGATGGGGTATGTGGGGAAGGAAGGATTTAAGCTCCGTGGGCAGAGATAAAAAATAAGGCCATACTTACCAAAATTATCATAGGCAAGAAATTGTTATCTACAAAGAAATAATCAATTTGAGTGCAGTGATGCACTGCGGGGGTAGAAGGAATATGCCTTGAGTCTGAGTTTAGAAATCTGGGGGTCTCATAAGTTGTGATGTTACAAACTTTGTAATTGCTTGCAGTGTTAGATGTCATCGCTCCATGGCAGGAGACCATTTAGGTCTGATTTAAAACAATTCCCAGCCATTATAATTTTGGGGTGTTCGCATTGGGAATGGATGCAACATGTTGGGGGAAGTCCTATCATCCACATTGGGTATATAGATATTTATCAAAATTAATTTATACTAAATAAATTACCCATGATGATCACATATCTCCCTTCAGGATCAAAACAATTGAAGCCAATCGTGGAGAGTCTTTAAGATTTCGAAACTCTGCCGCACCTCTCCGGGTGTTGCCAAAGGGTGCCAGCCGCCATGCACGCAACTGCACCCAGCCCCTTAAGAAAGAGAACACTGGCCCCATACACCCCCTGAAACTGGTAGTTTGCTTGAAAATCTTTGCAAAAAAGGTCTCTGTTGTATTTTTCAAAGATATAGAAACAAAGTCAAATTATTTGCCATGCCAAGGTCAATGAAGACACATTTCAATAATTGGTTTTTACAAATAAATCTAGATAACCAAACCCACCAACCAATTAAAAAACACACCATTAACAACACAAATGATAATGAATTCCAATTCGTTTTTATAATTAATCAGATAGGGATCCCCAGTCAGAAACTAAATTAGTCCCCAAATACTCAACATTGCGCCGCAACTGAGTCCGCAGTCACATCGGGAGCCCCTTC
>NW_024383062.1:0-11510 GCF_016835505.1 Polypterus senegalus | reverse complement strand
AATTTTTTTCACAAATGTTTTTTTAAAATGGTTTTAAACATTCAAAGGGTTTTGCCCAAAATTTTCCAAAAAAATTTAAAAAGAAAACTTTTTTTTTTAAAAAAAAAAAAACAGTTTTAAAACCAAATGCAAGTTTTTTAAATCAGTGTTTTTAATTCTTCTCTGCCTGTCTGATTTGTTCTGAAAAACCCAAAAAGACTGCTCCAGGGTTAACAAAAAAAAAAAAAAGGGTTGCTTTAATTTTAGAGCTTTTGTTGTGTTTTGGTTTTTTCCCTTTCCCTGCCCCGTTTTGGTTCCTGCCTGTGTTTTTTTGGGTTTTGCAACAAGGAAGATTTTAGCATAAATGAAAACTATGGTTAAAATGGCAGAAGAAGTAAAAAGAAAACTGGGAACAATAAAATGATACAATATTTACTTATTTTTACTGGTTTTTGCTTTACAATATAAAAGGCAAGGAAACAAGTTTGAAAAAAGTATAAAACCCTGAGAAAGACCACAATTCCCACTGATATCAAAATAACTTTAAAGGGGACCTTATAAATAAAATAGAGGATAGCAAAGGGCAAATAATGGTCACCAGCAAGAAGTAACAGATGAAAACAGAAATATTTGTTATAGAAGGGGTAGAAAATTATAAGAAAACAAACAAGAGTTTTTATACCATTATACTCTGTTGTTTTAAAAAAGTGAACAGGCATTTTAAAATTTCCAATAATGAAATCAGCAAATGCCATGGAAAGAATAAGAAGTTTGATAGTGGCTGCTTAAAATTTTAAAATGGAGATGATCAGAGCCAGGTGTCCACATACCCGGGGTATTCTTGAATAAAGATGACATGCAGAGTCACATAAACCAAATAACGTAGTTTTTGGGAGTAAGTTACATTTTCTACAATGGGGTCTTTTAAATACATTTTCAAATTTTTGCATTTCCATTTTGTATAAGTACCATATAGTTTTGATTTTGCCTCTTTTTCCCATGTAGTTTCATAGCATGTATTTATAAAGGTGACGGGACAGAAATACTCTGAGAAATATTCACTTTTGCATTTGTGCCTGACAATCTAATACATTCCTTTGGAATAAAGTAAAATTTTTTTGGGAGAATTTTACTTTTGGGATCTAAACAGCAATTTTCAAATTCAGCCCCGCCCCCCACCCCTTTAACTGAACATTACAGGTGTTATATCATCTCCCCATCTATGTTTCCCCTTTTGGGGGTGTATGTTTCCCTTTGGTTGTCAGAATTGCCTAAGAAATTATATTTTTTTTTTTTATATGCACCGAATTAGGTCCTACAAAGTATTTTATGAATCAAGTATATTTATACAAAGTATATACCAACTTCCAAATGCCTTTTAAATATTGTACAGGTTCAAAACAAAACACAAAATTATTTTTTTTAAAAAAACAATGGTAAAACAAAATACCATAAATTTATTTTTTTTTTCTTTATATTTTTGCCCCTACTTGTTTTTAAACCCACACTTCCCCCCCGCGGGCTTTTGCCCTCCCCGCCGCCTCGCCGCCATGTTGTGAAGGGGTAGCAAGCAAGGTTTAGACCAGACGGATCACCGTTGTTTTTCCCTCCTTCCGGCTGCATGTTTGCTTCCCCGCATTATTATTTCAAAGCCGTAAAAAGGTCTTTCTTCGCCGCCCCCCTCCCAAGCCCACCAAACACCACCCCCCGGGATGCTGTTGTCGAAGGCCCGTTTTTTAAAACCTGTACAGCAGTTGTCCTTTTTCTCACTGTTTGTTTTGGGAAAAAGTATCTTTCGGGGGTCCAGGGTTATTCTTTTTATTTTCTGAATTTTTACACAGATTATTTTCCCTTTGACTTTTTTGCCTTTTTTCTTCCAACACTTTTTTGTTTTTTGACGCGCCCCCCCTTTTTTCTTATTTAGTCGTTTAAAGCCCATCTAGAACTTTTAAATTTTTTAAAAGCTGGGAGACAAATTGCGCCAAAAGCCCAACATGCCCGGAACTTGTTTAAATTGTTTTGAGGGCGGACTTAAAAAATCACCCTCTGGGTCTTTCTTCCTAAGGATATAATGTCTAGTCTCGCTTGATGTCAAAGTGTCTCTCCGAGATTATCATGTCTTGACCCAAAATTTTTATATTATATATATATATATATATATTATTATATATATATATATATATACATATATATATATATATAAGAGAGAGAGAGAGAGAGAGAGAGAGGGAAAATCTGTATACTGTATTTAATTGAAACGTTTATAGTTTTACATATATATGTAAAGCTGGGGAAAAAAATATGCCAAAATTATTTTTTTTGGGATCTCTTTGTGTGCCACGTTGTCGTGGGGCCCTCCTGTTGTAATATGACTGCTGTGCGCTGAGTTACTTCTTGAGCATGCAACTTACAGTTGGCCATGTGAACAGTAATATTGTTCAAATCTCATAGCTTGGATTGCTGCTGTCATAATCGGGTTTGAGTTTCGGTTTGTTTCAATTACCGTATTTACAGGATTAGTTGTGTTGAAGTGACATTCGGCATCTGTGAAGCCGTCGGAGCACACAACCAGTTTCATCGAAAAATCCATCCAGCTTTTGAGATTTTAACCATTCATAAACATCAAGGTGTCCACTACTGAAATCGTCACCTGTGAATCTAAGATGTTTAAGAGGCATTGGCGGTTTCGAAAGGGTAAAATATTTGGCTATTTGGGACACTTGAAAATTTCAACCAACAATTCAGCAGCAGCCATCAACTCACATGCAGAACCATAGGTGAAGGGCTTAAGCATTTCACTCTTCTAGTGCTCCTGTGTAGTATAATTATCTCCTGTACCGCCCTCAGTCCACACCTTGAACCCGTCCCAGTCATTCAATAAAATAAGACACAATGTTCCTCCGATATTAAGAGGAGCCTGATATAGCGCGAATATGTAACAAAGAGATTGGAAAAGGTAGTGGTATCTCCGGCATGGAAACCACTGGGAAGTGACATTTCTTTGATCAATAGAATTTCTTGAAGATGGGCCCATAAGTACAAAGACTGTTGAAAAGTTCAATTGGGGGCCTATGGCATCAATACCAACAAATAAGTACGCATATTTGGGTTTCCCGTTAGTGCAGGGAAGCCTACCAAATTTCGAAGATGGGGCCATAAAAAAAAGTTCAACATGGCGGACGTTGTTGACCGTTATGACCATTACGCGTAGAATTTCGAAAGAAACCCGCTTAACTTTTGTAAGTAAGCTGAAAGGGAATGAGTTTTCAAATTTCAGCCTTCTACCATAGGAAGTTGAAAATTTAGTGATGTTTGAAACTTCATATGGCGGAAGTGGCGCCTACCACCGCCAAAGCGATATTGGTTTCCAGTTAGCTAAGGGAAGCCACCTACCAAATTTGGGTGAAGATGGGGCCGTTAAGAAAGTTCAACATGGCGGACGTTGTTTACCGTTATGACGTTCTGCAGAATTTCAAAATGAAACCTGCTTAATTGTTGTAAGTAAGCTGTAAGGGGTGAGCCAGCAAAATTTCAGCCTTCTACCCACACGGGGAAATTGGAGAATTAGTGACTTTGGAAAGTTCAATATGGCGGCTGACAGTGGCGCATATCACCAAATAAGTATGTACATCGGTTTTGGTTAGTGCAGGGGAAACACCTACCAAATTTCGTGAAGATGGGGCCATAAATAAGAAAAATTCAACATGGCGGACGCTTCAATCGTTTTCAATCGCTATGACCGTATGTAGAACTTCAAATGAAACCCGCTTAACTTTTGTAAGTAAGCTGTTAGGAATGAGCCTGCCAAATTTCGCCTTCTACCTACACGGGAAGTTGGAGAATTAGCTATAAATTAGTCAGTGAGTCAGTGAGGGCTTTGCCTTTATTAGTATAGATGTACCACCTTTGAATACTGCTAATCGTGGTATTTGGCCTTTGCCATTTTCAATGAACCCCCCCCATTATTTTTTTAAGGGGGGGAAAAATGATTTTCCAAAAAAAGGGTGCGGGACCCCAATATTAAAAAAGGCAAAAAAAATTTCCCCGGGTTAATTTGAAAAATTTTTAAAAACCTTAAAATTTTTGGTTTTTAGCTTTTCACCTTTAAACAAAAATTTTTTCTAAGTAAGGCGCTTTCAAATTTTGTTTTTTCCCCTCCTTTTGTTCCAATTAAAAATTTGTTATTTTGGAATTTTAATTGAAAAAAAAAGAAAACATTTTGTTAAAAATTTCCCAAGGGGAAACCCCTTTTTTTGGGGCCAAAAATTAAAAACATAAAAAATAGGGGATTTTCCTTCAAAAACCATTCAAACAAATTCCCCAAATTAACTTTTTTGGTTTTTTTCAAAAGTTTTAGAGGAAGGGATTATTAACCATAACAAATTAAAAAATTAACCAAAAAAAAACCATCGGGGGAAAATTTTCTAATTGGTTTTGGGTTCCCCAGGAAAAAAGTTTTTACTTTAAAAAAAATGTTGTAGTTTAACTTTCCCCCCCTATTTAAAAGGCCCTTTTTAATGTTATTCCCTTTGGGAAACAAGTGCCTTTTTTTAAAATTTTAACCCGGCCGGCAAAACTTTCAGTTTGGTGCCTACCAATAAAAATTTTAAATTTACCCCCTTTTGACCGTTTGTTCCAAATTTTGCATAACTGATTTCTAGGACCATACACACAAGACAGATTTTTTTAAAAAACCAAAATTTTAACCGGGAGAGGGCCCCAGTTTATCATTATTTACCCAGAGCACTGCTTTATTTCCATCCCCCTTAATATAAAAAGGAGTATCATGTACATTTGTAGGGGAGTGTTGGGTGGGGGGCAAAACCGGGAGGGGAAGGGCAGCAAAACAAAAAAGAGAATCAAAGGGTTGTTGGGGTAACGGTTTTCTGCTTGTTTCATAATCCCGCATTTCCCAAAACGAAAGTCCATTTGAAGCAAATATGGAGCACTAGGCAAATGGTGGGGCCCCCCGGTGCCCGCAATGTCAGTTACCAAAGCAACATCTTTTGTCAGCATAGGGGGGGGAAAGGTTGGGAATCCAGATTGTGTCCCCCTTTAATTTTTAACTTTCATAAATGGCACCCTCGGGATGCCACCCTGGGCAGTCACCTATGTTGCCAAATTTTTTGTTTTTTTACTTAATTAAATTTCGAAAACCGTCTACCTTGAATTTAACAGGATGAGTCAAAATGACAACATGAAGGTTACAAAAATTTTTGGGAATCAAATTTGATCCAAAAAAAGACCAAATTTCAACCCCACAAGTGCAGAGACATTATAGAGAGACAGTGTAGATGATGGATGTGAACCCTTGCAAAACAGCAGGGAAAACCTTTTAAAAAAGCTAAATTTTTGCTTTCTTTTTTTAACCCATTCTACAAAAAAATACCTGGGAAAAGCTGGGTATTTTTGGATATTCTTATATAACGGGCATTATTTTTTAGGGAAATATGTTTTTAAATTTTACAGAAGTTTTTTTTAGTGAATGAAGGCAAAAATAAATTTTTTTAAAAAAAAGGAAAGCATCCATATGATTTCTTTTTTTTTTACTATGATGGATGCGCACTTGTATAAAATAAACTTAATTCAACAACCCTTTTGTTTTGGGAAAGTTAGGATATAAGTTTACATATTGTTGGAACCTTTTAACGGGATGAGGGTAGCCACCCCTTCCATCTGGTCTCGCTTTATCGGGACAAAAAGGACACATAGGTTCAATGTTTTATCGACTTCAGCTCAGTTTTCGGCTATTTTTCTCAGCAGCTGAGGGAAAAAACCCGGGGAGCCTGCTGGGACTGAACACTTTTTTGTGTAACGGGATTCGGGACTTCCTGACTGAGAGCCCCCAGTAAGTCAGGATTTTAAACAACATTTCCAGAACCACCACACTGAGCATTTTGGGCCCCTCAGTCCATTATTGTTCCACTGCTGCTTAATGACTGTGCAGCAAACACACAGCTCTAATCACATTAAAAAATTTCCCAGATGACAGATTGGGGTGGGTCTCAAAACAAAAAAATGAGTCAGCATACGGGAGAGGAGGTGGCGGTTAATACTGGGTAAAGCCAAAACCGGGTTCGGGAATGTAGACAAAAAAAAGGAAGATGTTTTTGGACTTTGGGAAGACTAAGAGAGCCCAAACCCAATGAACATTGAAGGCTTAACTGTGGAGGTCGTCAATAGCCCCAAATTTTCCTGGGTGTCCACCTGGCAGAGAACCTCACCTGGTCCTAAAAAACCCCCAGTTTTTTAGCCAAGAAAGCCCAGCAGAGGCTCTAATTCCTTGGAGGCTGGGGAAAAACCCATCTTTCCCCCAAACTATTCTAACAAACATTCTACAAAAGGAACCATAAAAGCATCCTGAGCAACTGCCCCCTGTATGGTTTTAAAAATTTCCTAGTCAGGGATCAAAGCCCCACAACAGATAGTGAAGACATGAAAAGATCATCAATGCCCCCTTTTTCCCATTATAATTTTCACCATACGCTGATCCAAAGCCACCCACCATTGTGGAAAAGAATTCCCAAAACCCCTTTTCCCCTTTTACTGTTTACACTCCTGCCATTGGGAAAAGGTACCATGCATTCGGCCCTTTCCACCAGAATGTGAGAATGTGTAACAGTTTTTTTCCCCAAGCAAAAAGGGTTCCCGGGAAAAATTTTGGGGGCGGGTCTGATATCAGATATATGTGTTCTGCTCTGCAGTGTTGCCCCATGTTGCACATTTGACTCACATGCACCTTGTTAATATTATGTGTCTTTATGTTTGTGTCGTGGATTTTTCATTTCCGTGTTGTATGTAGCACCATGGTCCTGGGGGAACGTTGTTTCGTTTCACTGTATGCCGTACTACTGTATATGGATGAAATGACAATTTAAAAACTCTTTTTAATCTTTAATCTATATATAAAAAATTTCCTTCGTTATCAGGGAGCATTATGTTCCCCGGGTCTGGGCTTTGGAAAGCTTTAAAGAGGGAAAAGGTTAAACCTGTACATAAAATGTAATACAGGTAAAAAATTGATCAGACATTATATTCATATAAATTTAATCCCGCAGTGCTGAAGGGTACATTAATTCCCCCCCTTTTGGTTAAGGACACCAGTAAAAACCCAGCAGCACAGGGTGCAAACAGGGTATATGGTATTTCCCGATTTTTTGCAGGTTTTCCCTCAAAACAGCCAATCACAAAAAAAGTTTAATACATGTAATCCAGTAAAAAGAAACCTGTTAATAAAGTACTTTTTTTAGTCTGAATATAGGGAATTTTATATAAATATTTTAAATTTAGTGTGATCTGATGAAGGAGGAAAAGGTATAGATATTGTTTACTTCCCCCGCACATAAAAGGGAAAAAATTAATTTTCTTAATTAGAAGTATAACTGACAATTTTAGTATTTCATTTTTAAAAAAAGGGAGTCATTCATTTCCCGCACATGAAACACATATTACAGATCAATCCAGAAATGGGCCCAGAAAACCTCTACAGTTGGAATTTAAAGGCAGGAATGACAGCGTACCACCACCCCCTATATGTTGAAATATCTTTTTCTAAACTGACTAAACTTCAGCTTTGATTAAAAATAAAAATTTAAAAATAACCAAACAATCCAAATTATAAGGAAAAAAATTTTTAAAAAAATAACTAAATTCTACTCCCCACAGTCTTGGAAGTCTTTCAACAGTACACAATACTGGGCATTTTACTACTGTGAAGATACAAAAGCAGTTAAACCTTTTTAGATGGAAATATTAATTTAAAAAAATATGAATAATTTTTTTAAAAATACCCACATTGTTTTTAGAAGAATCTTACTCCCTTTTCAGGAACCCCCGTACTTATTAAACTTTTCATAAGGAAAAATTAGAAAAAAAAAGCATGCACCTCCTTTACCATTGGGCCCCAAAACAAGATTTTGAGAAAACTAAATATTTTAACTGGAGGCATCTTTTAAAAAAAAGAGGTTGATTAGGCCAGAATATTTGAAAAGTTAAGTTTTAAAAAACCCTTTCCCAAAAACAGGGGAAAAAAAAAAATACATTGTTGGGTTGAATGCAGAATTAAAGAAAGTTCGTTCAGGGAAAAAAATTTTTATGCTTCTTTTTTTAAAAAAAATAAAAGTAAAAGAGCTAAGAAATTAAAAAGATACACAATCAAAAGCATAATTTAAAACACAAATGATGATGCTTAAGTTTTATCAGCTATATGCTGAGTTTTTCTAATCCCTTCATTCTTTCTGATCTCTAAATCCTTTCCTTTCAGCACAATGCTCTTTTTATTGCCTTTTTCATCCCTTTTTTTCAAAAATACAAAAACCAAATATGATTTAAAAAAAAAGGGAAAAAAAGTTAATAATTCAAATGTAAAAATTAATAAAACATTTACTTTTTGCTTAGTGTTTTTTGCAGAAGAAATCATACAGGTAATGAAAAAATTAGGAAAAAAAAGAAATTGAACCCCAAAAACCCCAATTAATCACCAAAATCAAAATGACTTTAAATGTCAATTTTCACAGAGTAAAAAAAGAAGATAGCAAAAAGCTTAATAACGGGGCACCACCCCCAAAAAGGATATTGTGATAATGTCTTTTGGTTTTTTATTTTATTTTTTAAAAAAATTTTTTTCAATTTAATGATGTTTTTTCCCTTTTTAAAAGTTGTTGTGTTCTTTTTACTTCATTATGGGTTTTTTTTTGTCATAGATTTAAAATTTTTTTAAAAATTTTTCTAATCCTTTTAAAAAACTTCATTATATCGCAAAATTTTTTTTTTCTTTTGTGTTCAGTTCATTTTGTAACTTATTGTACTTCTTTTTTTCAATTTCCTTTCTTATTTTATTTTTTTACATTTTTTTTCATCAAAAGAACAAAAAATAACAAACCAAGACCTTTTAGTTTTTTTCTGTTTTTCTTTTTTTCTTTTCCTTTCTTTTACAAAAAATTTGGGTAAAATTTTTTTTAATATCAGTTTGTTTTTTTTTTGTTGTTGAAATTTTGCCGTCTTTGACATATGACCTTTTATAGTTCTGCCTATTCTTTCTTATACTACTTTAGTATTTTTGGTGTAATAAATTGGTGTTTGTTTTGTATTTGGCTTGTTTGATTTTGTTGAAGTAATTTCATTCTGACTTCCTGACAGTGAGGGGTGCCAGCGGGGGGGCATACTTATTGCCCCCATTTGGGAGCCTGTTCATTGGGGTTTACCCGCTGAATGAGAGGGTAGCCCCCCCCTCCTTGGTGGGGGACGGGCCCCAACCGCTGTTTGTGCATAGCCTAAAACAGTTTGGGAGTACCCACCCTTTGGAGTCCCTGGGGGGATGCTAGAGGGCATATCTTCTGGGACTCCTCGCTCTTCTGGGAGACTTCAATGCTCACGGGCAATGACAGTGAGACCTGGAAGGGAGTGATTGGGAGGAATGGCCCAACTAAATCTGAAAGCGGTGTTTTGTTATTGGACTTGTGCTTTGTCACGGATTGTCCATAAACTAACACCTGTTCAAGCATAGGGGTGTTCTACAGGACTTGCACCAGGACACCCTAGTCCTCAGTTCGATGATCGACTTTTGTGGTCGTGTTGTTGGACATGCGCCACGCCCCCGGATACTTGGGTGAAGAGAGGGGCAGAGCTGCCAACGTCACCACCTGGGGAGTTGGCTTCCGGGGGGGGAGAAAGCCAGTCAGGCTGGTAGGCCCAAACGATTGTGAGGGTCTGTTGGGAAGTCTGACAGAGTCCCCTGTCAGAAGTAGCTTCAACTCCCATCTCCAGCAGAACTTCACCACGCCCCAGGGGGGTGGGGGACATTGAGTCTGAACGGGCCAGTCGTGCCTCTATTAATGAGGCAGCTGACCGGAGTTGTGGCTGAAGGTGGTCGGTGCCTGTTGTGGCGGCAATCCCGAACCCTGGTGGACACCGGCAGTGAGGGATGCCGCTGTTGAAGAAGGAGTCCTACAGGACCCTTTTGTCCTGTGGGACTCTGGAGGCAGCTAATAGGTATCGGCAGGCCAAGCATAATGCAGCTTTTTGGTGGTTGCTGAGGAAAACCCGCCATGGCAAGAGTTTGGGAGGCCATGGAGAATGACTTTCGGATGGCTTTGAGAAGATTCTGTCCACCATCCGCCATCACAGGAGGGGAAGCAGTGCAGTCAACACTGTATATGGTGGGGATGAGGCCGCTGACTTCACTCAGGATATTGTGGGTCAGTAGGGTAGATCAAGACCTCCTCAATCCCACTAAATCCCTTCCAATGAGGGAAGCAGAGCCGGGGGAACTGGAGGTGGGCTACCCCATCTTGGGAGTGAGGTCACTGAGGTGGTCAAAAACCCTTGGGGGAGGGCCCTGGGGTGGATGAGATACGCCTGGAGTTCCTCAAGGATCTGGATGTTGTAGGACTGTCTTGGTTGACACACCTGTAACATTGCATGGACATCGGGACAGTGCCTCAGGATTGGAGACGGGTGGTGGTCCCTCTTTAAGAAGTGGGACCGGAGGGTGTGTCCAACTACAGAGGGATCACACTTCAGCCTCCTGGAATATTCTATTCGGGCCGGGAAAAAGCAGGGTCCGGGATAGTCGGAACCTCAGATTCAGGAAGAAATAGTTTGGTTTTCGTCCAGATTGAGGGAAAAGTGGACCAGCTCTACACCTTAACAGGGTCCTGAGGGGCATGGAGCTTTCCCAACCAGTGTACATGTGTTTGTTGACTTGGGAAAAGGCGCTTTTACGGTGTCCCCCGGGGGAAACCTGTGGGGGTGCTCCGAGTATGGGGGTACCGGACCCCCGATTAGGGCTGTTCAGTCCCTGTACAATCGGTGTCAGTGCTTGGTCCGCATTGCCCCAGTAAGTCAAACCATTTCCAGTGAGAGCTGGATCCCAGGGTGCCTTTTTCAGCCATTCTGTTCATAACTTTTTTGGACAGAATTTCTAGGCACAGCCAGGGCATTGAAGGGTTCCGGGGTTTTGGGGGACTCCCGGATTGGGTCACGCTTTTGCAGATGATGTTGTCCTGTTTTCTTATCAGGCTGTGATCTTCAGCTCTCTGGATCGGTTTGCAGCTGAGTGTGAAGCTGCTGGGGTGAGAATCAGCACCTCCAAATCCGGGACCATGGTCCTCAGAAAAAAGGGTGGAGTGCCCTCAGGGTGGGGGCAGATCCGCCCAGTGGGAGGAGTTCGTATCTCGGGTCTTGTTCACAGTGAGGAAAATGGAGCGGAGATGACAGGGGATCGTTGCATCCGCAGTGATGGCTCTGCACGGCCCTGTCGTGTGAAGGAGCTGAGCCGAAGGCAAAGCTCTCAATTTAACGATTTTATGTTCCTTACCTCACCTTTTGGGCATGAGCTTTTTAGGACCCAACTAGATCGGACCAAGCCGCTGAAATGAGTTTTCGAGGTGTCTTGACTTCACCTTAAAGATAAGGTGAGAACCTCAGTCATCCGGAGGGGCTCAGGGGAGAGCCGCTGCCTCCCATTGAGAGAGTCAGATGAGGTAGTGGGACGCCCAACCAGGAGGAGGAACTGGGGAAGAAGGACACCC
>NW_024383061.1:0-14634 GCF_016835505.1 Polypterus senegalus | reverse complement strand
TGCTTACTTGGGGCTGGGCTAATAGACATAATGAAAAAAATCTGAAAGTAAATTGTAAGGAGTCAAGCTCTAAAAGCATTAAAAATAAATGTGAAGATTCTGCAGGTCATACAATGGGTCGATAATGCATTTGCATGTATTGGATCATGGTATAAGTTTCACCTTAGTTTGTCAGTACAAACCTGTCTTGTACTGGAGTGGGTCCTGCAATAGACTCACTGTCAATACTGGTTTAGATCCTACCTTGAACCCAGTATTACCAAGATACATTTTGACCCTCTTTGACTCTAACTTGGATATGACAATTTGAGAATATTAATCTTTAAATTTGAGAATATTCTTTATGCCATGTATAACTTCTAGATATTAAAAGGTAAGTGTTACAAAGAATGTTTAACTTTAAAGCCTTTGGTAATTGAAAAGTATATTTAGTCAAATCAAGTTTCACTACAGAAAATAAGCTAATACCTTCAAGCATGAGGTGTGACTTCTGTTCAATAATCCTGGTCCTTTTCCCAAAGCAGAAGTTTGAGCAGAAATACAACCCCTCATCAGAGAAGACCACATTTTTAATTTGCAAAAAGCTGAATAAAACTCCATAAATAATGGAATATCTCCCTCCATTTTTAATATCTTTCGAATCTCCTTCTGAGCCATTCTGGAACAGGCGCTTATGACGCCAATACAAGCTGACTTCTTCACAATTGCTGTTTTCCACTACAGTGCAGTTGAAGTATGCCATTTGTCCAGGCAGGATGGTGAGTGATGGTGGAGTTATGACATGATGAGCTGATGAAGCAAGAGCTACACCTGAGGAAGAAAGAAATCGATAAGAATCCAAAAAGTAACAATCCATACTGTAAAGGAATGTAGTTGCATTATTTGGGAAAACCAGTTTGAGAAAGCCTGTACTTAAAGGGAAATAACTTGGATTAGAACTGATTGCTTACTTACAGTATATATTGCTTAAAGTTTGTTCACAGACAATGATCTATGAGGCAGAAGAGTTAATCACTATGCTGACTTAATAATCACTTAAGTTCACCTGTAATCAATCATTCTATGGGTTGAAGTACACTGAAAAAGTATAACATTGATGTTGTTCATTCAACATAAATTTTCTCTTTCAAGCAATTTAAGATTAGTCATTTAGTATTGTAGCTTGAAATATTTGGTTTCAGATCTTAATCAAAGTAAAAAATGTTTGTACCAAAGTAAGTTGTGGTGGAGGGAATAAACATAAAAATCCTATTTCAGTTAACCTAATATTTTAGGTTGTTTGTGTGCTGAGGGCCGTTTGTGTATTCTTCTGGTTGAACTTTCCAGCGTGCTGGCTTTCCAACTGCCAAAAGAAGAAGACTTTCCGAGTGGAATGGACGTGGCTATACAGGTCTGGGGCCTCATGTATAAGCGGTGCGTGCGCACAGAAATGTTGCGTAAGAACTTTTCCACGTTCAAATCACGATGTATAAAACCTACACTTGGCGTAAAGCCACGCACTTTTCCACGGTACCTCATGCCTTGTCGTGCAAAGTTCTCCGCTCGGTTTTGCAGACTGGCGGCACCCAGCGTCAAAGCAGTGCTACTGTTCTTGTGTGGTTACTCATTATTTTTATGACGGCTTTATAAATTCACTGAAACTAACCGCATATTGTTTATTAGTGTAACGCATCTGATTTTAATTAACTTGTAACAATATAATGGTCCACGGAACAGCCGTAGTATTCCAAATACCACAACTGCTTTAGTGCTGTTACTCTCACTTCTTCTTCTTCTTCTTTTCAGCTCCTCCTGTTAGGAGTTGCCACAGCGCATCATCTTTTTCCATATTACTCTCACTGCACCACTCGCAGTATTTATATCACTGTATCTGAGTGTGAATCACAGCAGCAGCTGTTTGGAAGAGAATTATCGGTATACAGTTTCATGGACACGCTGTCTCAGCCACTGCAAAACGTTTTAAAGCCTTTCCTGTACGGACCTCGTGGTTCAGAAACACTATAAACGCAATCAATCAATTGCTCCTTGTAGAACTGTTTGTACTTATAAGTACAATCACCCCACTGTAAACTTGCACTACAGTTATAATATCGCACAACCTGAGCCACTTTGTAAAGTCGTATTTACATATGATGAGCGATATCATTTTTAAGGTGAAATGCAGCAAAATATGTTTGTTAAATTATACAGATAAAACTTTAACTTCATTTAAATAATCTATATTCTTCACTGGGAGTGTCATTAAGGATAGATTAATTAAACATGTAGGCCTACTACGAAGATATATGTTCTTTAAACATTTTGAAGAATCAGCTAAGCTTACAGATGGCTTAACTTCTATTACAGAGTTGATTGTGTGGTGATCGGTTACTTGGGAAAGAAAAGCACTGACTGCAGTGGCTACGCCAATATATATTGAATATAAAACAGAAAGAGAAATAACAACACAGCTAAAAATGCAGCGACAAATTTCGCAAAAGTTAAATGCTTGTATCATGAGCACAGGCGGCTATGCAGTGTCTGCAACGGACGTGGCTATCCACCATGCATAAGTTACCTTACTGACATTGGCGGCGAAGGAGCCACCGATTCTTCCTCTGCCCAGTGCCACCACAAGCCTAGAGCCGCCCTGAGTACTGCTGCAATAAATTATTTCATCGAAGGTTGTACACAATCACTGCGTGAAAGCCATGTTTAATAGCGTGCTTTAACTCCTATCATCATAAAGTTTTAGTTATTCAGAGAACTGTAATATCACGAATGTAATGGATTCTGTGTCCAGTTGGAGGAAGAGAGCGGTTTAAGAAGCAAGTAGTAATTCACACACATAGAGAACATAGAAGATCACATACAAAACAAAGCATTTAACGTGCTACTTTAACTATGATTTAATTGTGATTTGAGAAACTGGTTAATTAAATGATTTTAAGATGAAGTTTATGATGTTCTACTTTAATGACAAAATAAACTACGTGATTAAAGTGGAAATGTCGAGATTAAAGTTGACATTTCGTGCTTTTTCCCCACCGTGTGCCTTTTTCTCTGTACCCCAAATAAGCTTTCATATGACACTCAGACAGTGGGCTACAACTTCGCTTTTAACGCGCGACTTTGATATGTGACTTCTTTTTATTTCTGGCACTGTGCGATTTTGTGAACGTGAGCTTTCAAGTTTCTCCAACATGCTATGTCACTCGATCAACTTCCTTTTGTTGATTATACCACGGTTTATTTGAACAATTAGTATGTTTTTCCTTTGCCTCCACTTGGTATTCGCTGAAATTCTTATATTTTCCCCCGTGCTTTTCCCATTGTCTTTTCACAGAAGGCTGAGCTTAAGGGCGATTTATATTGATTTGCATATTCAAAGAAGCGTAATTCTGGGAGGAGTTGAGGCGTTACATAAAGCGCGTGCCGGCGTTACTTTTCACGCTGATCAGGATTTATGTAGCGGAAGAACGTGGAAGTTGGAGTACGCACAGATTCCTGCATCTGGATTTTTCTGTCGTAAGCACAGGACACAGCACACAGGACACAGAATCCATTATATTCGTGATATTACAGCTCTCTGAATAACTAAAATACTGAGATGTATAATGTGATATCATTTTCATGATGATAGGAGTTAAAGCATGTTATTAAACATGGCTTTCACGGCGCAGTGATTGTGTACGACCTTCGATGAAATAATTTATTGCCGCAGTACTCAGGGGTGGCTCTAGACTTGTGGCGGCACTGGGCAGAGAAAGAATCGGTGGCTCCTTAGCCCACCAATGTCAGTAAGGTAGCTTATGCACGGTGGATGGCCACGTCCGTTGCAGACACTGCATAGCCGCCTCGCTCATGACACAAGCATTTAACTTTTGCCGAAATTTGTCGCTGTGTTTTAGCTGTGTTGTTATTTTCTCTTTCTGTTTTATATTCAACATATATTGCCGTAGCCGCCACTGCAGTCCTTGCTTTTCTTTCCACAAATACCCAATCAAAATTGGAGAGCGCCGATTCTTCAAAGCGTTTAAGGAACATTGAAATATCTTCATAGTACATGTTTAATTATTCTATCCTTCACGACACTCCCAGTGAAGAATATAGATTATTTAAATGAAGTTAAAGTTTTATCTGTATAATATAATAAACATATGTTGCTGCATTTCACCCTAAAATGATATCGACATCATAACTTCGTAAATTCGCTTTATAAAGTGGCTCAGGTTGTGTAATATTATAACTGTAGTGCAAGTTTACAGTGAGGTGATTGTACTTACAAGTACAAACAGTTCTACAAGGAGCAATTGATTTAGTACATTTAAAGTTCTTGGGATGAAACTGTTTCTGAACCATGAGGTCCGTACAGGAAAGGCTTTAAAACATGTTGCAGTGGCTGAGACAGCGTGTCCTTGAAGCAGTATACCGATATTTCTCTTTCCGATCAGCTGCTGCTGTGATTCACACTCAGATACAGTGATATAAATACTCCGAGTGCTGCAGTGAGAGTAATATGGAAAAAGATGATCCGCTGTGGCAACTCCTAACGGGAGCAGCTGAAAGAAGAAGAAGGTGCAGTGAGAGTAACAACGCTAAAGCAGTTATGGTATTTAGAATACTATGACTATTCCCCGGACCATTATATTGTTACAAGTTAATTACAATCAGATGCATTACACTAATAAACAATATGCGGTTAGTTTTGGTGTATTTATAAAGCCGCGCCATGAAAATAAGGAGTAATCACACAGGAACAGTACGATTGCTTTGACGCTGGGTGCTGCCAGTCTGCAAAACCGAGCAGAGAACTTGCATTACAAGGCATGAGGTACCGTGGAAAAGTGCGTGGCTTTACGCCAAGTGTAGGTTTTATACATCGCAATCTGAGCGTAGAAAAGTTCTTACATAACATTTCTGTGCATACACACCGTTTATACATGAGGCCCTGATCATTTTCAGCAGCAGACTTTTATAACAGAGGATTTCTGGTAATTCACCCTGTTTCTCAACTGTTAATTTTAAGTATAAGAACTGTAATAAAACATACTTTCAAGAAAGATGTAGAAATGTTTAATAATTTTTGTTGCATATTTAAGATTTACACTGCAAAATGCTTGAGTATTTGCACTAGATTTTTAAATAAATGTAAAAAGTACAGAATTGGAATGTGTTATGTTCATATTATTTCTAATAGCATAAAACAGGTTATGACCAATAAACCATTTTAAATTGTAACAACTTAAAAATAGATTTACTTCAGTATAAAACAAGTGACTTGTACCCAATCACTCTAAATGATATGCCTCAACTTAAAAATTGTGGGTTCAATAAGATAAAAAGAATTATATTGGTTCAGATTTAAAATATTAAGTGTGAATCATTACCGTAATTATTTTAAGTTGAAAGGAGGTTATACGTTTATCAGTGTACTTTCAATACAAAATTATGCCATAAATTAAACAGTGTATGTGTTCCTGTATTCTTGTTGCAGAATGAATTCTAAAATAACAGCTTGAATCCACTGTACTAACTCCTTTCATAATTTTAAACACTTCAGTCATGTCTCCTCCTAATCTCTGTTTACTTTAACTGAAAAGGTTCAACTCCTTCGATCGCTCCTCATAGCTCATACCTCTCAGTTGTGGAGTCAGCTTAATCTCTTTCCTCTGATCTTTCTCTAGCACTCCTATGACATTTTGGTAGTATGGTGACCAGACCTGCACACAGTACTCCAGGTGAGGCCTCACTAGTTCATTATATACCTCATTTTACTTGTTGTCCACACCTTATGCTATATACCCCAATATCCTATTAGCCTTCTTGACTGGTTCTGTACACTGTCCTGATGTGGACAGTGATGAGTCCACTATGATTCCTAAATCTTTTTTATAAGGTGTATTTTCAAGTTTCAGAGTCCCATTTGTGAGTTTAATTCAGTTCTAGGATTATTTTTAGTCCCTACTTTCTCCTTACTCCCATCTGTAATTGTTCTTAATCTCCTCAGCCTTATACTCATTCTCCCTTTTAAGACTCACCCTGTTATCCTCTAAAAGGAGTGTCAGCCCTGTCAAATTAACCCCCCTACCTTTTACTCTTATCCCAAAGTTCATCAATGGCTGCACCCC
Source organism: Polypterus senegalus (assembly GCF_016835505.1). Classification (NCBI taxonomy): domain Eukaryota; kingdom Metazoa; phylum Chordata; class Cladistia; order Polypteriformes; family Polypteridae; genus Polypterus; species Polypterus senegalus. The sequence continues at coordinate 8,524 of NW_024383061.1, read as the reverse complement.
TGCCACTATTTCTAAATATTAAAGAAACTGATGTTGATTTTTGTTATTACCAAATTGATTAGAAATTGAAATTTAGAATTGAAAATAATAACATGGAAGCTTTTTCTTAAATTTTTGACTTTCTTTATGTAAGTAGAAAGGAAAAAAACTTAAATTATCAAAAACATAGCATGATTAATACCAAATCTAAATTTAATGTGCCTTTAAGCATATAATAATCATAAACAAAGAGAAAAGCAGCCATCAATACTCTCAGTTCACATCAGTATCTCTCACCTTTAACAAAAATGTCTTTTCTTTCCACTGGTCATTCACATATCTTGGTAAAATCTTAACACTTCACAAGAAACCGCAGTATTGTTACGCTTTGGCTCAAAAAACACATGAGCTTCCTGTCTTGTGCTCCCTCTCAGCTCATTGCAGGGTAAGGAGGTTTGATGATGGATGGATGGAAAAAGTATTAACATACATAGATACACTCTATATACCCTGAATTACCAGTTTATTATGTTAATATGTCTGGCATCATATGACATCTTGATTCCTCAGAACAGCATGGATTCCCCTGAATCCTATAAGACACTAAATATGTTGTTCAGGAATGTAATACCATATAGAAATAACTGAAAACTGCAACTGCACAGTCTTTCTGTGAACCGCCCTTACCACCTTATCTCAAAGATGCTTAACAGGGTTTAGATCTAAGGACTGAGCAGGCCGTCAATAAAAAGCAAAATGTTTCCAGGGGAAGATCCAACCTGCGAACGCTGCAATCGAGTCCCAGCCTCTCTGGGTCACATGGTTTGGGCCTGCACCAAATTAACATCATTCTGGACAAATATTTTCAAGTGCCTTTCAGACAGCCTTGGTGTCCCAATCCCTCCTAACCCATTAACTGCTGTGTTTGATGTTCTTCCAGATGGGCTTAAAGTGGAGAAGGACAAACAAACTGTAATGGCCTTTACTACACTATTGGTACGCAGACTTATTTTGCTAAACTGGAAGAATCCTAACTCTCCTCTTTTAACTCAGTGGGTAACTGATGTTTTATACTGTTTGAAATTGGAAAAAATCTAATTCTCAGTTAGAGGATCTATACAGAACTTTTTCAAAACCTGGCAGGATCTAATCAATAATATTTTAGAATAAGCTCTTAAAGCACAGGGGAAAGTAGATTCTCTCCCCATTTCCTTTTTTTTCGTCTCCATTTATCTTTATCCACCTATTAAATGCATCAATTTATTTATTTTTATAAGCTTTAAGTTCATTGGCCATACTCTCTTTCTCGGGGTGGGCTTGATTTGTTTTCAATCCTATTTTTGTAAAAATGGATCTATCTGTATTGAATGATTACAATAAAATCAATAAAATTAAATAAAAAATAAAAAGCAATGTTTCCAGAATGATTAGGTGACAATATGTGCCTTGCGACATGGCCATTATCATGCTGCAATTCTCCATCCAAGTGTGGATAAATTGTGACCATGAAGGGATGAACTTGTTCAGCTATACTGTGCCATTCAGATATACATCAGTGGGAATCAGGGGAACCAAGGTGTAACAGAAAAACATGATCACACCACTACAGCCCTGTACTGCTGACAACAAACAAGATGGCCACCTAAAAAGAATATTGTAGTGCATCAGGGCCAAAATCCAAGCAACTAATGTAGCTTTTACCAATATCTTATCATTCCACCAGGACACAGTTGCTCAACCTAATGCCACTCTTCCAATGGTCTAACTTTCTTACTTCTCTAGCCACTGAAGATGTGTTTTCTCAATTTTTGTTGACATCACCACCTGACCTGCTGTAGCTTATTCAAGACAAGGACCAATAAGTCTATTCTGAAATGACACTCTGAACAATACCGTTAAATCATGCTGGTAAGATTGTACACATGGGGCACTATAAAGTAGCTACTGTATATCAAAGCAAAATTCCTGAACAATACCCTAATAAACTGGTAACTCATGATACACATATACGCTTGTTTCCATAACACTGCAGGGATTAGAACTGTTTCTGTTGCCAGAAAAGTGGAAAGTACCACCCGATGTTGATTGACGTCACTTGAGCTCAAAAGAAAGACAATGCCTGAACAAACTTATCAGGGGAGTATACACCATCACAGGGCAAACCCTGGACATGCTTTAAGCTGTTGTGGAAAAGAGGATGATGACAAAATTGGATGACATCATGTCAAATCCCCTCAAACCCCATCTAGGTGGTGATCTCTTGGCGCACTTTTAACCAGGGTGTGGTAGGAAGCTCCTCTGGGGGTCTTTCATGCCTGTTGCTCTCACGCAATTCAATGCTTTCTCCCGATGCCCTGAACTAAATACGGATACTTTTATGCTTATTTTGCAATTTATGCACAATATAAATGACTTATTTATTTATTTATTGATTGTATTATTTATCCTATGAGTATGTTTCTGCAGCTGTATGCATCTAAATGTCCCCTTGGGATTAATAACGGTTATCTAATCTATTTGTACAAACTTAATTAAATCAATATCCACACAACTGTCATTGTTATTGCAATGAAGGTTTTGTTGTGAAGGCAAACCACTCCAATGCATCTCAGAATTCTTCGTAAAAATCTTCATATCTGCGCCATACTTGATTTTCAAAGCTAGTCGTTCTTTCTCTTTTTTCTCTTACTTTTAGATACTCTAAGTGTTATCTACTTTACAGGTGCTCACATTATATTAAAAAAGCAAAATTATTGCAACTACCATTTTCAAGAGGCCCCTGGTAACTTGTTTGAAGCTTACCTGTGATGAAGACCACCCATCTGCTCAGAGGTCTGTGATCCGCTCTCATGGTCCGCTGCTCTCAAGTGACCACAAGCAGCTCTGTGTGGGAGGTGAAACGCTAATCACCTGGCTTTACATTTCCTGTATCTTATGAGCAAAAAAAGAAAGTATCAGAATGTTTCCTGTAAATGTTTTTAACAATTAAAAGGTAATTTCAACATTGACCTATTGCAGTATTCTCTTAGTCTGGCTCTTAAGAATTTCCTCAGCTATTTAATTTTTTTCAGTTGATCCAAATGGGACTTCTTGTTTGGCTTAAAAAAATATGGGAGAGACATTAAAAATATTAGTCCCACAAAATTATATTTTAAATGAATCCTGATGTTTTCTTGAACACTCTCTTTGCCTTTTTATATCAAAATATTTAGGCTGTCCAAAGGCACCACTGTAAAATGGCAGTTGATTCTGGTGGCATCTAATTCACATCATTTTCAGTTGACAACATTTTGTCTTGGGTGGCACGGTGGCGCAGTGGTAGCTCTGCTGCCTCACAGTAAGGAGACCCGGGTTTGCTTCCCAAGTCCTCCCTGCTTGGAGTTTGCATGTTCTCCCCGTGTCTGCGTGGGTTTCCTCCCACAGTCCAAGGACATGCGGTTTAGGTGCATTGGCGATGCTAAATTGTTGCTTGGTGTGTTGTTCCTGCCTTGTGCCGTGTTTGCTGGGATTGGCTCCAGCAGACCCCTGTGTTAGGATGTAGTGGGTTGGAAAATGACTGACTGACTGACATTTTGTCTTATCACTTATGGCTTTATTCCCTCTTGCTGCCTATCCTGTGAGTATTGAAAGAATGTGAAAAGCCTTTTGCTTTTAGCTTTTTTTGTTTTGGAAAGACACTTCCTTTTGGGATTTAAGGAAACAACACCAACTATCAAGGCCTCTAATCCAACTTTAGTTTCACATTTACACAGATTTATTTCATCTTTTTGCTTTTTATCCTCTTTTTCACTATCTTCAGATATTCTGGTCTCCATACTGATTTTGTTTTCATACATGTCTTCTTACAGCCAGCTTGATTGATTTTGCAGTTTTTCATACTGCACAGCATCAGTTTAAATTAAACGGTGTTCACCAGTTCAGCCGAAAAGATGAAAGTCCATTTTGTTAGAAAAAGGCATAACCGCATGTTTCTTGTATAATTATCCGCGTATGACTCAAAGAAGGAATTGCAGCAACTTTTGGGGAAGGACTGATTGATGAGATGTTTGACAGGAAAATATTAACCAAGACTGTTCAACATGTTGATGCTTCATTTACAACACTGGCTAAGGTGCTGTTGATATTGTGGGAGAATTTCACGATTTTATGGTTAAGTAATCTCATGGACTGTTCAGATATTATGTACTCCTTTGGTCTCCTCCCATATCTATCTACTAAATAATAAAACACTACTTTCTGTGTATGTGGTCACTTTGGCTGTGGTGGCTCAGTGGTAGGGATGATGACACGATACTTTAGGGGTGCGAAGTGCAATTCCTGATTTGAAAAGTTTTTTTTTCTATCTTTATTAAAAAGGAATTAAAATGGAGCATTTCAATGGAAATAAAGCAAATAACTTACTGATTGACATTGGGAAATACTAACGAACTACTTACTAAAGATGGAAGGCATTCACAAGAATCCAAATGATGTTTTCACAGAGGGTAACGGGGACTCTTCCAACACCGGCAACAGTCAATGTAGTGTTGTGGATTTTAAATTTTATATTTTATTTTATTTTTTGGGTCCTCTGTGCGTGGAGTTTGCATGTTCTCCCCGTGTCTGCGTGGGTTTCCTCCTGGTGCTCCACTTTCCTCCCACAGTCCAAAGACATGCAGGTTAGGTGCATTGGTGATTCTGAATTGTCCCTAGTGTGTGCTTGGTGTGTGTGTGTGTGGGTGTGTGTGTGTGCGCCCTGCGATAGGCTGGTGCCCTGCCCGGGGTTTGTTTCCCTGCCTTGTGCCCTGTGTTGGCTGGGATTGGCTCCAGCAGACCCCCGTGACCCTGTAGTTAGGTTATAGTGGGTTGGATAATGGATGGATGGATTTTATTTTTTGCACACACAAGCACAGATTAACTTAATTTTACAAGGACATTAACATCAAGGCATCCTGTTTTCCTGAATTGTATCACCTTAAAACATTTGTTTCAATGGTTTTATTTCAGGCTGTGCTGATTATCTCATCATCTGGATGCAGAACTTATAGCAACCAAACAATCAAAGGTGTGTAGCAGCCCAACTCATGAGGCATTATTTCTGTTGGAAATTTTCAGTTAATTAAATGGGACGTGGTGTCTCAACATTTATTTTTTTTATCACCTGTCAGTCCTGCATGGGGTCCAGTGGCTGTGAGGCATCTGTTGGTGAAGAAAGCTTTACTGATCTTGACTTTGTTAACGATGCTGTGATCTTCGTGGAGTCAATGGAGGCTCTGATCGGGGCTCTCAAGAGACTGAGTGAGGAGTCTGAGTGTCTGGGCTTGTGAGTGTCCTGATTAAAACCAATATCCAGGCCTTTAATGACTTCTTGGACACGGCCATCAGCAGTGTGTCTGTCTGCGGAGAGAGTGTTGACCTCATAGAGAGGTTTACTTACCTCAGCAGTGACTTTCATGTCTGGTGACTCTTCCTGTGAAGTCGTAGACAGATTCGGAGAGCATGGGGGGTCATCAGGTCGCTGGAAAGGGGTGTGTGGTGCTCCTGATGTCTATGCAAAGGACGAAGGTCCAAGTCTTTAGAGTCCTGGTGCTTCCTGTCTTGCTATATGGTTGCGAGACATGGATGCTATCCAGTGACCTGAGACGAAGACTGGACTCCTTTGGTACTGTGTCTCTCTGGAAAATCCTTGGGTACCGTTGGTTTGACTTTGTGTTGCTCATGGAGTCCCAAATGAGGCACATTACCTGCATTGTAAGGGAGCGTCAGTTACGGCACTACAGCCATGTGGTGCGTTTCCCCGAGGGTGACCCAGCTCATAGGATCCTCATTGTTGGGGACCCGAGTGGCTGGACCTGACCAAGGGGTCACCCATGTAACAACTGGCTGCGGCAGATAGAGGGTCATTTCCGGAGGGTGGGACTGGACTGCGTGTCTGCCTGGGGGGTTGCCAACCGGGATCCCTAGTTGTTTCATCGTGTTGCGGGTGCGGCAATGTGCTGTACCAGTACCTGCTCCCCAAGTTGACTTGACTTGAGTCCTGCACCTGGCAGCAGTGAATAGTATTGTACTGTAAGCATTAGAATTGAAAGTGTCAGTTTGAAAGTTCATTTGAAATCAGTGATCTTTGACCCTTTCTGAGCCGCATTGAAAGGGTATTCTGTACAGCTGCTTCATGCATACCCTCTTGTGTTGGTGGACATGGTCAATTGTAGAAAGGCTGACACTGCCGATTGCTTCAAAATTCACAATGTCTTCAACCTCTCGATTTTGTTTGTTACTCTGTCCAATAGCATTGCTTTGAAGGACTATGTCAACAATGAAAGTCTCTAAGAGTTGGGAAAAAGAGGTCCTTCCACCCTCACATGACAGGCTCGTGGTTTTACACAAAGTGAAGGTGTAGTTCATCCCCCCCCCACCCCATCTGCTTTCTATTGGGACAGTGAGGTACTGAAATATTGGAATTGAATGACCATAACAGACAATTATCTGATCTCATCTGTGAATCTTCTGATTTTGGCAGCCACAGAGAATTGTTTTCTTATGCTTCTCAGATCCTTTGTTGGTATCAACATCCAGATCACCTGTGCAAACTGCACTGGCTTATATTATATTACTTTGATTTTGTCACATCATGAAAAATAATTGTAAACAATTTTAAGTTGTTGTGTGTAAAGAAGGACATCTGTGTGGTATTTGTGTTTAACGTCTGCCACCTACTGTTACTCTTTTGCATCACAAGAGCATCACAGTGCAAAATGTGTTTTGACAAATGAGAATGTATTTAGAATTTTGCCAAACAGGTGAATCCGTGTTGAAGCAGATTAGGCAGCACGGGCACCCTCAGCCCCAAAGGAGGCACTCGGAGTCTCAGGACAGGCAGCAGAATCGAGATTTATTGTACGGCGCACATACAGACTCAGTTCAGATGACTTGAACCCCGGTGATGGGCAAACCTTATTTTTATTACAGTGCTTATCAAAAGGTTTACCTCACTCAGTACATTTGACGCTCCTACCTGACTCCAATTTCCCGTTACCTTGGTTCCAGCTCTAATTAGTTCTACCAAATATTTCCAAGCCCAATGAGCATAGCACTTTATCTTATCCATTATGGCCACCTGGCAGGGCCTCTCCTCTCCTTGAACCCGTGCAATTCCTGCTGCCATTATCTCCAATCCTTAACTTACACTCACCACCTGGAGAAGATGGGGGCTTGCTTATTAGACCCTCCCTTCACACTTGACCCCTAATCATGAAATGCTGGTAGTTGTCCAGCTTGTTAAGTAAATAATTAAAAAAAAAAAAAACACAGACACAAGCCTTTTGGACCCGGGTTCGCTTCCCGGGTCCTCCCTGCGTGGAGTTTGCATGTTCTCCCCGTGTCTGCGTGGGTTTCCTCCCACAGTCCACAAACATGCAGGTTAGGTGGATTGGCGATTCTAAATTGTGCTTGGTGTGTTTGTGTATGTCCTGCGGTGGATTGGCACCCTGCCCGGGATTGTTTCCTGCATTGTGCCCTGTGTTGGCTGGGATTGGCTCCAGCAGACCCCCGTGACCCTGTGTTTGGATTCAGCGGGTTGGAAAATGGATGGATGGATGGCAAGCCTTTTGTGATTTAACCCTTGCTATACCAATGTGTATGTAATGTTTCTTCTCATACATACATTATGAATCTCTTTAAGTTTATGTACATTATTAATTTTAAAATATGCTTTTAATATACTTTTCTATATCAGATGTTTCTAACTAGGGGAACATTGATTAAGGTTTTGCCAAAACAGTGATTGATTCAATAAATGAGTTTTGTTCTGAGAATGAGTTTCGGTGTTTTAGTAATTCTGAAAAACTGTATATCTGTATATCCGCCGTCTCATCTGTCATGCTAGAACCTCCAGTTTAGTATTATTGGTTGCATGTCTACTTTTCATTAATGTCGCACGCACACACAAATCCTTCATTCAAATAGGTTTTTTTTTTGTTTACTGTAAAAGCCAAGCTGTGCCACAAGGGGGAGCAGTCTCCCAACATATGCGATATCTTTCATTTAAAAAAGGCAGATTTGTTGGTTGCACTTTGAGGATCTGAGAAATATGGAGGACTCGTTCCTCTAATTTACAGGGATTTACTTGAGGCGATCTAATGGAACCGGGGGAAGGGGGATATTAAATTACCTTAATTTATACAATTATTTTCCTTGAATCAAGAAGCAGTAATAAATAAAGGTGTGCGCAGTTTCTCCGACATCCTCACTGAGCTGAACCGCGGTGACTGGCGGTGCCATATAAACTAACGTGTAAGCCAAACGCTCGATCATGTCGGCCCTTTTCACGATCTTCCAGTGTGTTGGTAATTTTTCCAGGCTGTCCGGTTTCCGTTCACGTATAAAAGATGTGTCAGTTACGTTAACTGGTCATAGTAAAGATGCATGGTGTTACTAAGTGGCTGTGTAACCATGGACATATATAGACAGACGCCGCATTCACTGTGTTGCCCAGTCGACATGATACGTCAGCGCGTCCGCCATATTGCGAGTGGCAAAAGTGCCATTTAAACTAATACAGGTAAAT
>NW_024383060.1:0-38898 GCF_016835505.1 Polypterus senegalus | reverse complement strand
GATGGCAGGGCTGTTTTGACGTAGGGAAAGGATGGGTCGCGTTCAGAGACCTAGGCATACAAAAAATTACCTTACCTTGTGGAATGCAGCTTGTAAAACAGGATGTTTTAGGACACATTCAAAGACGCGTGCAACAGCGTGGCTTGTGTCCGGTTCAAATGATTGGCAAACATAAAGCACTTCCAAAATACCGCTTTATAAAGAGATGCTTTAAAATTGTTCTAAAACCTTTTTATCCCCATTTAAATATATTCGGTTCAAATTTGGTAAACAGCTGCTACCATAAAGCACTTCCAATATGCAACTCTGTAAAGAGATGCTTTAAAATTGGTCTAAAACCTTTTTTTTTTCCATCCCCATTTAAATATATTTTGATATAAGCCTTGTAAAAAAAAATTAAAAATAACACAGGCGTATGCCACAGTTCCCTTTTAAATGCGTGTTTGAGCGTCCAAATATCTAGCCTGGGGTGATTGGTGGCTGATACCAAAAATGTTCACATTTATACAGAGCTTAACTATAGGGTTTATTTTCCTGGGGGTTGTCTAAAATTAGACAAAACACAGTTACTAAAAAAGAGCAAACCTAATTTCCTTAATTACATTGTCCTCCTGGTTGAGTAATGAACCATGTCCTATACATGTCGAGATGCCAGCCCCTGTCTGCCGTCCCTTACAAACGAGTAACCTAAAACTTTATATAGTGTAAGTATAATATAATGAAGTTATTTTTAAAAGTAACATCACACCGCAGCCAAGAGAGACTGATTCCACGTGTGTTTTGGATTTACTGTAGTGAGTGATTTTTATTTTTTGCTTAGCTCATTTCTATCAACTAGGAGCCTTTTGACAAAGGAAAACTCTGTAACTACACTTGTGCATTTAAACGGATCTTTATAAGGAAGCACACGAGGCCCTACTGGAGTGTGCTGGTTTAACTAGAGGCCTTTAAAACACCCTTTGGCAAGCCACGAATACGTCGGTCATTTTTTCAACTGTTTCCAAAGCACTTAGCCCCCCCAGCGTCTATATGAACTTCTTAGAAAAATTATTTCTTTTATCTTTCTATAGGATAAAATGAAATATAACTATTCTTCATGCAGACTATTCATGAGTATTATAGGCGCCAATCGAGTATGTTTTTAAAAAACGGATGGTTGAATCCTTAATATTTCCAAGTTGATTCTCGGCAATGCGTGGAGCGCAGCGTTATGCGCAGCTATAATATAAGATGCAGCATTTTTTTTTCTATCTACGTGTACGACGATTAATGTGCAAATTCATAGGACTGAAGCAAACAATAGTTGTTTTTCATACCGAAACGGGTAATCCAAATGCAGTAGTTTTTGTCTCGGCGTCTGAAAATTCAAACAGGTGCCTCTCCTCTGAGAATATTCAGGAGTGGCTTTAAAGCGCAGGCCGGTGGTGCATTAACTCTGACATAATAAAAGGATTCTGAACTACCTGCAGAAGGGACCCGCTGGTGAAATGCCTACTGTTTCGAAACGGCCTCTCTCTGTACGGAGCCGCCTGCTTTTTAAAGGCTGAGATAACGAAACATTTTTGCTTTATAAACTCTCATTTGAACAACCGGATAGAGACAGACTCCAGGAGCATACTGTAATGGTGTTTCATTCATTTCATTAAATGTAATTATTTTAATATAGAACAGTAGCCCAAATTCGGGCGATTTTAGCGTGTGAGTAATATAATGAAGTTATTTTTAAAAGTAACCTCACACACAAGAGAGACAGATTCCACCTGTGTTTTAGGATTTGCTGCAGGTCAGTGATTTTTAAATTTTTGCTTAGCTCGTTTCTATCACCTAGGAGACCTTTTGAAAAAGGAAAACTCTGTAAGTACACTTGTGCATTTAAACAGAGATTTATAAGAAAGCAGGTTACACACCTTATCCCAGTTTTGTACGTGCATTTAAAAGCACTCACTGTTACACTAGCACAAAATGTTGATATTTTCTGTCAACTCAAAACTGAAATTATTTCTATTAACACAGGGGATAATTATAAATCATGTTACTATTTTTAATTAAAAAGTTAAAAACAGAAAAGCCCAATTATGATTTTTGTTTCTGCGGTGGGTTGGCGCCCTGCCCGGGATTGGTTCCCTGCCTTGCGCCCTGTGTTGGCAGGGATTGGCTCAGCAGACCCTGCGACCCAGTGTTCGGTTTCAGCGGGGCAATCTGTTGCACATCGAAGTTCATTGAACTAAAATGTCACAGCTAATTATTCTTTCTGCTTAAACTAATGATCAATTATTTAGGTCATTCTTAATTAAACACTAAAGCGTTAGTGAACAAAATACATTTTCAGTAGCCAAGTAAAATGACCGGATGCTTTAACATGAAAATAAAGCAACTTTAGGAAATAAAGCACCTAAAAGCATCTTTGTAAAGGTCCGATTTTAAAAAACTGTGATTCCAAGAGTCAACAAGTGTCTGCAAACATCTTGAATACGAGTCAAAGGATAAGGGTTTGTGCAGGGATCATATCGGGGCAGAGTTAAGGAGTTAAGCTAGACATTATTATTCCAAAATGAAACAATGACTCGCCCTTGTCACAAAGATAAGGCAGTAAAAACTAAAATGTACAAATACTAAGTCACAGAGGAGATTAAAAAACATCTTAAGACCGGACCAACAAGGGATCACCCAAAGCTCACCGCACACTACAACAGAACCTATACGTGTTCAGAGGTATTTTATCAGCTAAACTGTCATCTATGTAGGCAGTTCCACGGGATTGCAAAGAGTTGGGGAAAACATTATTTAACATCTGCTAGTATGAGGCTAATTAACATTAGCCGGTTATTGTTAGAATCTTACCTGGTACTAAAAGTGAGGCTTGTGTTCCTCCTGATTCAGGAAGAACATTAAATATTGGAGTTTAGAATATGAACTAGACTGGTAGTCTTGATGGTGAGGACATTTGTGCCAAAATAAATAAATAAAGTTAATTATGAAGTAAACAATCACATGAAAAAGTGGAGTGATTACAATTTGAAAAAACTGCCGTGATGTATCAAAACATTTGAAATAAATAAGAAGCTTTTTTTGACATGCGCAGTCTGGAATAGTCTGATTGTGTCCTAAAGAGTTCATTTTTAAATAAAGCTTAAAAAGGCAAATTAAAAATATTAAATCTGAATAAAACACAGAAATATCATTTAATGATATCAATTAGGGTTAAGTATTATCAAGCACCGGGATCTATTTATAAGGTTTATTTAATTTAGTTATAAACAAAATGATTGGTGGCATTTTGCTTTGAAATGAACAATAGTTTGACAGAGCTTTAGAATCAGAGTGCAAGGGCTGACAAAGAGTATCTCGGATCTCTGTTTTATTTTAACCTTTTGACAAGAAGCCTCTGGTCAGGGAAATATACCACCTATATTGAAAATGAACAGCGCTGACATGCTAACTAAATAGATATAATCTAAGATATTTTAGAATATGACCTAAATAAATACTAAAGGGTCTGCACTTTATTGTCCAACTTCTATGGGTGCTATGGATCTTGTAATGGAGACTGAAAAAGATTCTCTAATCTTTACTCTGTAATGGTCCATATGACAGAGATCTAGCGCCTGTGTCCACAGTGTTAACTGGTCATAGGACATGATGTTCAAAATTCACCTAGGGTTTTTCAAAAAGAGATGGGACGAGTGCGGCGTGTGTTCTGTATTCACTATTCACTGCGACCATACCCCCGAGACCTTAGGTTTTTTATGCCTAAGTACCTTTCACTGACCCGAATAAGAGACATCCATCAAAAGGCTCTTGACACAATCAGGCCGGTGGGGCAGGAGTCTCTTTTCAAAGAGTGTTAAAAACTTTTTCAACGACGTGTTTTGAATGGTTAACAATCAGCATCTCTCCAGCAATGTTCCTGATCAGCCACGACGGTCTACGGGCCAGACGGTCTCCTACGATGGCCTGTTTTGACCTGAGGCTATCGTGTCGACTCCGCGTACTCTGTGCCTAACAGCTAGCCTGCAGACAGGCCTTCTCGGCCGGACTTTCTTATGCCTTCAACTGCCCAGATCTAGGGGCCTGAGCCTCAGGTATCTGCCCCTGGTGATCTATATCAGTCGGATAGTTTCCTGACATTTTTGTACCTGCTCATGATGTTCCGGGATTCCTAGCAGGGTCTGAGGAGATAGCCATTCAGGCCATGCAACAAGAAGAGGCCATGGACGACCTGGTTGAGGCTCCAGTCGTTTGGAACATACCACCCAAGGATGGGATTATGCGGGGCATGGCCCTCGAACAAACGGACGGACCCTGGGTGAAACATTTCGAAAGGCTCAGAAGCTGGGCAAGTGTTGGATGTCGGCTCTGCCGGATAGAATAACGGATCAGTACCTAAAAAGTACCGGCAGGGATGTTGAACAGAACGACCCAGCCAGACACGGCCTACGGGTCTGTTTGAAACTGATCGGCTCAGCAGCGACTGTCTGTTTTCCACAAACCGTGGCTCAGGAGCCTGGTCATCAAGACTCTGGGCTGCTTCCACATCTTTCTGCCTTTTCATCACTTTTGTACAATATGCTGTCGACAACCTGAAAAATGAACATTCTATTCAGGAGTCGATCGTCCAAGCCTTTCATCACACGGATGCCGACTCTTACTCAAAAAATACGTGAAATAGCCGAGGCTTTCTCTAAATGCCATTTTCTGGACCTGATAGGTTTGATGGACCTTTAAGGTTTTACGGTATACGACCTGGAAAATCAGATGAAGCGTCTGAACTGAATGTCCCGGTGAGTTCACATGTTTTTGTCGACTTTTAATCACGCTGTTTAGTTGTAATGTTAAGTGGTTAGTAAAAACTCTCTGAATATTAAAATTGTTTTTGAAAATGACCAATAAAGGACCATTTGATTTTTAAACCCTAATTTCTTTCATTATCGAGGATGGTAGGTTTTTGAAAAAGTTTTTAATACTCTTTGAAAAGAGACTCCCGCCCCACCGGCCTGATTGGTTAGGGAAACTGTCAAGGGCAGTTTGATGGATGTCTCTTATTTAGGTTAGTGAAAGGTACTTCGGCATAAAAAACCTAAGGTCTCGGGGGTATGGTCGCTGTGTATAGTGAATACAGAAAAGAGAATACAGAACACACGCCGCACTCGTCCCATCTCTTTTTGAAAACCCTAGGTGAATTTTGAACATCATGTCCTATGACCAGTTAACACTGTGGACACAGGCGCTAGATCTCTGTCATATGGACCATTACAGAGTAAAGATTAGAGAATCTTTTTCAGTCTCCATTACAAGATCCATAGCACCCGCAGGAAGTTGGACAATAAAGTGCAGACCCTTTAGTATTTATTTAGGTCATATTCTAAAATATCTTAGATTATATCTATTTGGTTAGCATGTCGGCGCTGTTCATTTTCAATATAGGTGGTATATTTCCCTGACCAGAGGCTTCTTTTCAAAAGGTTAAAATAAAACAGAGCTCCGAGATACTCTTTGTCAGCCCTTGCATTCTGATTCTTAAAGCTCTATCAAACTATTGTTCATTTCAAAGCAAAATGCCACCAATCATTTTGTTTATAACTAAATTAAATAAACCTTATAAATAGATCCCGGTGCTTGATAATACTTAACCCTAATTGATATCATTAAATGATATTTCTGTGTTTTACTCAGATTTAATATTTTTAATTTGCCTTTTTAAGCTTTATTTAAAAATGAACTCTTTAGGACACAATCAGACTATTTTAGACTGCGCATGTCAAAAAAAAAGCTTCTTATTTATTTCAAATTTTTTGATATATCACGGCAGTTTTTTCAAATTGTAATCACTCCACTTTTTCATGTGGTTGTTTACTTCATAATTAACTTTATTTATTTATTTTGGCACAAATGTCCTCACCATCAAGACTACCAGTCTAGTTCATATTCTAAACTCCAATATTTAATGTTCTTCCTGAATCAGGAGGAACACAAGCCTCACTTTTAGTGCCAGGTAAGATTCTAACAATAACCGGCTAATGTTTATTAGCCTCATACTAGCAGATGTTAAATGTTTTCCCCAACTCTTTGCATTCCCGTGGAACTGCCTACTTAGATAACAGTTTAGCTGATAAAATACCTCTGAACACGTATAGGTTCTGTTGTAGTGTGTGGTGAACTTGGGGTGATCCCTTGTTGGTCCGGTCTTAAGATGTTTTTTAATCTCCTCTGTGACTTAGTATTTGTACATTTTAGTTTTTACTGCCTTATCTTTGTGACAGGGGCGAGTCATTGTTTCATTTTGGAATAATAATGTCTAGCTTAACTCCTTAACTCTGCCCCTGATTATGATCCCTGCACAAACCTTGGTCCTTTGACTCGTATTCAAGACGTTTGCAGACACTTGTTGACTCTTGGAATCACAGTTTTTTAAAATCGGACCTTTACAAAGATGCTTTTAGGTGCTTTATTTCCTAAAGATGCTTTATTTTCGTGTTAAAGCATCTGGTCATTTTACTTGGCTACTGAAAATGTATTTTGTTCACTAACGCTTTAGTGTTTAATTAAGAATGACCTAAATATTTGATCATTAGTTTAAGCAGAAAGAGTAATTAGCTCTGCTATTTTAGTTCAATGAACTTCGGATGTGCAACAGAGCGCCCCGCTGAATCCGAACACTGGGTCGCAGGGGTCTGCTGGAGCCAATCCCTGCCAACACAGAGGCAAGGCAGGAAACCAATCCCGGTCAGGCCAACCCACCGCAAAAACAAAAATCATTGGACTTTTCTGTTTTTAAATTTTTAATTAAAAATAGTAAAATGATTTCTAATTATCCCCTGTGTTAATAGAAATAATTTTAGTTTTGAGTAGAGAGAAAATATCAACATTTTGTGCTAGTGTAACAGTGAGTGCTTTTAAATGCACGTACAAAACTGGGATAAGGTGTGCAACCAGGGGGCTGTTCCACGAAGCGAGCTTATAAAATCGAGGATTATTTGTAATAGCCTCGCTTGAGTTAGCCTAAGAGTTCACTTCAGGCTCATTGAGTTCCACGAACAAAATTCAGGTGTATTTAATCTCCGCTAATTCAAGCCAAGCTTGATAAGCGAGGCTCGTCTTGGCCCACGCGATATAAAAGGCAGCCTTGTTAATCGATGCTGGATAAGTAAGAATGGAAACTAAGGAAAGAGCTGCGTTTTTTTCGCAGGCGGAGCAAGAATAATTATTACAAGCCTATGAGGACTACAAAGTTATAATAACTAGAAAGGGGAACACGAGCTGTATTATCAAAGCTCGTGAGGCTGCATGGCAGAAAATAGCTGACAAGTTAAATGCGTAAGAACATGATTTTAGTAACTTTTGTGTTAAGGATGTCAAACTATTTAACAACTAAATGAGAACAATTTCAAGCCTTTAAAATGTATAGTCATTAAAATTTCCTTTTACATATGCATTTTGTTACCAGTTGTAAGGTACTTTAAACTGCACAGGCTACTACAATGTCCCACGCTCTGTCTGGTGTAACTCTGAGATGCCTCACGCAGTTAAACCTGGATTTTAACTGTCCAAATGTCATTTCAATGCGTGCCCTTGTCTTACAATGGGCATGGTTGAAATGTCTTTCTGCTTGTGTTGCAGGATCTGTATATGGTGTGAGAAGAAACGGTAGACATGGGTATCCTCTGTTACCAAGCAGCACACCAGGAAAAATTCCTATAATGGAAAGTAGACACATTAGACTGTAGTATAATAAACTATAGTATATTTGTGAATATTAGTTGACTTGCCTTGTCTGAGGCTTTGAGCCAGTGAAGACTCAAAAACTTCTGGCATCATGTACTGATCCTGGCCATTTTGCCACAATATTTGAAATTAGATGTTCAGCAGTGCATACCATCTGAAACATTTTAGGAAATGGTAATGACATACATTGCTAATGTTGGACAACTACACTTTCACCTCTTGTATATAAATGATATTATCAGTACTTACCTGTACATTAATACTGTGATATGATTTGCGGTTTATGTAATCAGGCTCTGTTGGACCTGCTGGAGCCTTTATCCTCACGTGTGTACAGTCAATGGCTCCAATGACGTTAGGAAAGCCTGACAAATTAAATTCAGTTACTTATCAGGTAATGATTTATGTGCTGTAAATGAGTAGATGTTTAAAGATTAAGCACCATTAATTCCAAAGAAAGTTTCCTTAATGGCCACAATTCCTCGGTGGCCAGGAAAGGTAATGAATATATTTAAAAAGGACTTTAATGCAACGCAAACCTTCCTGATTTCACGGCACACTGTAGCTTTGCTTAAATGTTCAGCATCCCCCACACTGTACAGAAATGAACCACTGGCAAAATAACGCAAAGCGATACACAAAGACTGTGCAACCGTAAGGGCTTTAGAGCGATGTGTGTTTTAGAAATGTAAGGTTCCAATAACTGACACAAATATGCAATACTGTGTCTACTAAATCTATAGCCGTATAAATAATCATCCAAAAATGCAACGGATCTATCCTGGGCGAAGTAATTGTGGAACCTGTTGCCTTAAAGCTCTACTGAATGAGCCTCGCTCCCTCATCAACTGTTTTATGAATAAATGGGCACGCCATGGTTATTCATGTAAAAGCCTTCAATGCACTCCTTGTCATTTTATACTTTCTAAGTAATTAGAATCGCCTGCATGTAATCTGTAATAATTTTATATTGGAGGGTCGATGTGTGCGAAAGAGGGAGTGAACAGCAGCAGAATAATCCCAGCCCCGCAGAATGTCGTGCTGTGACATCACATGGCTTGTCCAATCATATTCATCAAGCTAAACTAAGCTTCACAACTAACCTGCCACGGAGCAGGCTTGTCCAAGAGCATATGGTGGCATAGTAATTAAGCGGAGCTTCAGGTTAGCCTCGTTCGTGGAACCGAATTTGGAGAAATTAAACCGGGATTATCAAAATAAACCTGGATTTTGAGGTTAGCGCGCTTCGTGGATCAGCCCTCTGCTTTCTTATAGATATCCGTTTAAATGCACAAGTGTTCTTAGAGTTTTCCTTTGTCGAAAGGCTCTAGGTGATAGAAATGAGCTAAGCAAAAAAAAATAAAATAAAAAAAAAATCACTGTCCTGCAGCAAATCCTAAAACACACGTGGAATCAGTCTCTCTTGAGCGTGTGGTGTTACTTTTAAAATAACTTCATTATATTACTCACACGTCTAAAATCACCCGGAATTTGGGCTACTATTCTTTATTAAAATAATTACACTTAATGAAATGAATGAAAACACCGTTACAGTAAGCTCCTGGAGTCTGTCTCTATCCGGTTGTTCAAATGAGAGTTTATAAAGCAAAAATGTTTCGTTTTCTCAGCCTTTAAAAAGCAGGCGGCTCCGTACAGAGAGAGGCCGTTTCGAAACAGTAGGCATTTCACCAGCGGGTCCCTTCTGCAGGTAGTTCAGAATCCTTTTATTATGTCAGAGTTAATGCACCACCGGCCTGCGCTTTAAAGCCAGTCCTGAATATTCTCAGAGGAGATGCCGCTGTTTGAATTTTCAGACGCCGAGACAAAAACTACTGCGATTGGTCAACCCTGAGGAAGCCCCTTGAGAAACTTCTTCACTGTGTAAAGGACTAGCTTCAAAAAAACAAAAACAAAAAGTCCTAAGCTTCCAAGGTTTGCCTCGGTTCATTAAAAAAACATGCGTGCTCTCTTTAAATCAATCCATCCACACATGCAACCACAGCTCATGCGTTATCACCCTGCAGACTCTATTCCGCTAGATGCTTGTCCATATAAAAAAAAATCTATTTTAGGTTAGCTAAACAGAATCTCGAACTAAATAGGTTATTTTGTAACTACCTGAAACCTCAATCCCTACACCAAGATAAAAACTTTATTAAAACAGACACCCTAGTTCTTAATCCTATTCATTTACACATGAACAATACCCTGGAGAGCGTTTACAAGTCGCCTGGACTTTGACACAAGCTGCGTGCTAGCTTCGCATACACACGCACAATGTGCGTGCCCAAACTCGCGCACACAAGCCTAAAGCATTTTTTAAAAAAGGGTCTTACCTGAATCCGTATAATAAATCGGAGACTCTACGGAGATATAACCCTCTATATATATATATATATATATATATATATATATATATATATATATATATATAAAGGATTCAAACTTCCATTTTAAAAATATGTTGGTTAACGCTTATAAGAATCATGAATAGTCTGCATGAAGAATAGTTATATTTCATTTCATCCTATACAAAGATAAAAGAAATAATTTTTCTAAGAAGTTCATATAGACGCTGGGGGGCTATGTGCTTTGGAAACAGTTGAAAAAATGACCGACGTATTCGTGGCTTGCCAAAGGGTGTTGTAAAGGCCTCTAGTTAAACCAGCACACTCCAGTAGGGCCTCGTGTGCTTCCTTATAAAGATCCGTTTAAATGCACAAGTGTATTTACAGAGTTTTCCTTTGTCAAAAGGCTTCTAGGTGATAGAAATGAGCTAAGCAAAAAATTAAAAAATCACTGCCCACAGCAAATCCAAAAACACATGTGGAATCAGTCTCTCTTGAGCGGTGTGATGTTACTTTTAAAAATAACTTCATTATATTATACTTACACTATATAACGTTTTTAGGTTACTCATTTTGTAAGGGACGGCAGACAGGGGCTGGCATCTCGACATGTATAGGACATGGTTCATTACTCAACCAGGAGGACAATGTAATTAAGGAAATTAGGGTTTTGCTCTTTTTTAGTAACTGTGTTTTGTCTAATTTTAGACAACCCCCAGGAAAATAAACCCTAAAGTTAAGCTCTGTATAAATGTGAACATTTTTGGTATCAGCCACCAATCAGCCCAGGCTAGATATTTTAGACGCCTCAAACACGATTTAAAAGGAACTGCGGCATACGTCTGTGTTATTTTTTATTTTTTTTTTTTTACAAGACTTATATCAAAATATATTTAAATGGGGATGGAAAAATAAAAAGGTTTTAGACCAATTTTAAAGCATCTCTCTTACAGAGTTGCATATTGGAAGTGCTTTATGGTAGCAGCTGTTTACCAAATTTGAACCGGAATATATTTAAATGGGGATAAAAAAAGGTTTTAGAACAATTTTAAAGCAGCTCTCTTTATAAAGCGGTATTTTGGAAGTGCTTTATGTTTGCCAATCATTTGAACCGGACACAAGCCACGCTCGTTGCACCGCGTCTTTGGAATGTCTCCTATCCTTTGTTTTACAAGCTGCATTCCACAAGGTAAGGTAATTTTTGTTGCCTAGGTGCTCTGAATCGCGCCCCATCCTTTCCCCCTAACCGGTCACACAAACACCTGCCATCTCTGGGCTGTGAAGCGCATTTCTGTATCCCCGGAGGTCCGATCTGTTTAAGGCTATGGCTTTAAGATTCAAGGCCAGCGTGGTTTTGATTCCCGCTTCTGGTAAATATTTGTGCTCCATTCACTCTGGGATTATCTGAATACAATTCTAACTTTTAGAAATCTATTCGCCTTGCTTTTGTGATCTGCTTCCTTAGTGGCAGCTGATTATTTAAAATGGTGAGGTGATGGATGGAAAAGGGCTTTTTTTAAAGATATACAAAATATACATCCGAGGCTATCATCTCAAACGCGTTCTTTAAAAGGTCCCTGTTGCCTATTATTTAACTGAGCGGGTGATTTTAAATCCTTTAACTTTAAAAAGTTACACACGTAACTTGTTCTCGGACTGATTAGCTGCGCTGAGCGTGCAAGCTTGATGCGCGCTCCCGTTCCGGGTTAGGGTGGGGGGTTGACAAGCATGTGCTCGCAGAACACAGCAGGGGGTGGGGGTGTTTCTGTCAGCAGAGCTCCGGCCTCATACAGTTTGCAGCTATAGACATCGCAGGGCCCTGCAGGGGGCTGTCCGGCTCTCTCTGTCTACACAGAGCCTGTCAATTTTGAGAGAGAGCAGGGCCTGATAAAAAGCCGGGCTGCTTGATTTCTGTGAGGTGGGATGCTTGAATCACCGCTAAGGCAGTTTTTTACTGCAGAATCTGTCTGTGAGATGGGAAAAAAGCAGCTTGACTTAGTTTGAAGAAAAGATGAGATTTTAATTGTGTTCATCTTAAAATCGAGATAGAACAAAATGCTTCGCTTTTTATACCGGCCTTTCAGAACTGGCAGGGACGTGTGGGGGACAGGGAAGTGTAGACAGAGAGCCGGCAACTCGTCTTTCAAACTTGACTGCATGCTCTTGACAGTTAAGCAGGTGGCTGTGCGATGAGTTCAAACAGGGGTCAGACATCCATCAAATTCCCCTTGACAGTTTCCTGAGCCAAGCAGGTGCCGGGGCGGGTTCAAGGAGGGGCAGACTTCCATTAAAAGGCCCTTGACAGAAAGTAGAGCCAGCCAATCAGGTGTTGGGGCGGGTTCAAGGAGGGCAAACATCCATCAAAAAGGCCCTTGACAGAAAGTAGAGCCAATCAGGTGCCGGGGAGGGTTCAAGGGGGACAGACATCTATCAAAAGGTCCTTGACATTTTCCTGAACCAATCAGGTGCCAGGGGGCGGGGGCTAGGACACATGGGGGTGGGGAGACGTGACGTCAGCAGGGGCGGGACTTCCAGTATTGATTCATAGGGGCGGGACTTCCGGTCCAAAGGGGGCGGGGCTTAAGGGTCATAAATCATTGTGACAGAAGCCGCATGCATATAACTACTACGGCAACTTGTCTTTCGAACTTGACTGCATGTGCGCTTGGAGCTTCGACCTAGCAGAGGCTGTCTCGGCTCTCAGCTCTCACGCATCAACTGTGTAGAGAGTGAAGGGACAGCTTGTCAGTGCAGAGAATGTCTGGGGGCTTGACTTAGATAAAATAAAAAAATGGTTTACAAGTGCTGAACTAAGGTTTAGATCTTTAAAGTAGATTATTTTAAATAATAGATAGATACAGGAGTTCTTACCCAAACCGTAGAGGCAGGCAGCTCTGCCCCTTGAAACGCTTATGTGTCTTCGAGAGAAGCGGGGCACCAACAGGTCTGTAACTGGCCTGGATTTGTCAGGACATGCCCCGGGCATGCCCGTTCATGGAGGGGGGCTGCTCTTGACAGTTAAGCAGGTGGCTGTGGGATGAGTTCAAACAGGGGTCAGACATCCATCAAATTCCCCTTGACAGTTTCCTGAGCCAAGCAGGTGCCGGGGCGGGTTCAAGGAGGGTCAGACATCCATCAAACTGTCCTTGACAGAAAGTAGAGCCAATCAGGTGTTGGGGGCGGGTTCAAGGAGGGGCAAACATCCATCAAAAGGCCCTTGACAGAAAGTAGAGCCAATCAGGTGCCAGAGGGCGGGGCTAGGTCACGGGGGGAGACGTGACGTCAGCAGGGGAGGGACTTCCGGTCACAAACCATAGGCCGGGACTTCCAGTATTGATTCATAGGGCGGGACTTCCGGTCCAAAGTACAAAGGGGCAGTGCTTAAGGGTCATAAATCATTTTGACAGAAGCGCATGCATATAACTACTATTCATGTCCAAATAAGTTGATCGAGTCTGTTATTTTAAATGAGTTCATCAAGAACACTGGGACACAGCTGGAAACTTGTTAAGGTTTAATTTCGCACAAACATGCAGAATTACACAGAGAACCATAAACACTTGGAATAAGCTGCCAAGTATCGTAGTACACAGTGAGACTTTAGGAACTTGCAAAACTAGACTTGATTTTTTAGAAGAACTCTTCATTGAAGATACTTATTTATTCCATCTGAGCCCAAACTCTTTCACAAACAAATGTCTTGGAAAAAATATTTACAAAGTCCAAAGCAAAGACTTCTGAAAACAAAAAATTAGTGCAGGTGTTACTTATAATATTTATGGTGACTTCCAAATTAACAGTGAAAAGAAAAAGAACAAAACAAACAAACAAAAAAAAAATATTTCACCTCCTTTGTCCAGCAACAAAATGGATTACGAAGGACAGATTTTCAGAAATGTAAGATGCTATTATTGACTTTTTTCTTTTCGGCTGCTCCTGTTAGGGGTTGCCACAGTGGACCATCTTCTTTCATATCATTCTGTTCTCTCTGTCTTGTTCTGTAACACCCATTACCTGCATGTCCTCTCTCACCACATCCATAACCCTTATCTTAGGCCTTCCTCTTTCTCTTTCCTGGCAGCTCTATCCTTGGCATACTTCTTCCAATATACTCAGCATCTCTCCTCTGCATATTTCCAAACCAATGCCTCTCAACCATCAAACAGGAGCTGACCCTCTAATGTACTAGTTTCTAATCCTGTCCATCCTCATCACACCAGGTGCAAATCTTAGCATCTTTAACTCTGCTACCTCCAACTCTGTCTCCTGCTTTCTGGTCAGTGCCACCGTCTCCAATCCATATAACATAGCTGGTCTCACTACCGTCCTATAGACCTTCCCTTTCACTTTTGCTGATATCCGTCTTTCACACATCACTCCTGGCACTCTTCTCCACCCATTCCACCCTGCCTGCACTCTCTTTTTCACCTCTCTTCCACCAATCCACATTACTCTCTATTGTTGATCCCAAGTATTTAAACTCATCCACCTTCGCCAACTCTACTCCTTGCATCCTCACCATTCCACTGACCTTCCTCTCATTTACACACATGTATTCTGTCTTGTTCCTACTGACCTTCATTCCTCTCCTCTCTAGAGCATATCTCCACCTCATCCAGGGTCTCCTCAACCTGCTCTCTACTATAGCTACAGATCACAGTGTCATCAGCAAACATCATAGGATGGGGACTCCTGTCTAATCTCTTTTTTGTCAACCTGTACATTACCATTGCAAATTTACTGTCAGGGGACTCATAAGTATGATATCTGTGCTTGCCAGCACAGCCTCCATTGTTGCTGCTACTGCTCTAAGACAAGTCGGAAGTCCTGTGGCCACTGGATCCAGTTTTTTCAAAAAATAGGCTACTGGCCTCTGCATTCATATATCCACCCTTTTCGTATATGAAGAGAGTGAATGGACGAGAATAGTCGGGGAGTCCTAAGGCAGGAGCAGAAAGTAGTGCACTTTTTAAATCACATAGCGCCTTCTCAGCCTGCTCATTCCACTGTATGCGGCCAGAAAGAGGAAGGTCGGACAGTGTTAGTTAGATTTTATAGGGGCTGTGCTCTTTCAGAAAAATTTTGGATCCATTGTCGACAATAACCAAGAATGCCTAGTATACTGTAGACATAACCTGTTGTTTTGTGACTGGTCTTGGAAGATTTTGGATGGTGGTTATTTGGTCTTTTGACAGAGCTCTGGTACCACAAGTAATGTCATGCCCCAAATACTTGGCAGTGGTTTGAAAAGTAAAAGAAAACCAGAATTGCGAATCAGGGTGTACAGGGATAGAAAAGAAAGCATTTTCAAGGTCAATAACTGAGAAATAATGTGCAGATGGAGGGATTGTAGACAGAATAGTGGAAGGATTAGGTACAATCGGTGCTCTAGGGAAGATAGCAGAATTGACTTTTCTGAGGTCTTGGACGAAGTGCCAAGATCCATCCACTTTCTTTACTGGCAGAATGGGAGAGTTGACAGGAGAATACTTAATTGGAATAATAGCTCCCTGTTCAACTAAGTCTTTGTGTACAGCAGCAATTCCAAGTTCAGCGTCAGGAGAAAGAGGATATTGTGCATGGTGAGGACGGAAGGATGACTTTGGGAAGACCACTAAGGGTTCACAATTTGCGATCCGGCCAAAATCGTTTTTTCCCTGGGACCACAGAGTGTCAGGAATCTTGGACAGCCAAGGTAAAGAGTCAGTTTGCAGGGAATACAGAGAAGGAGACGAGTGACAAAGGGAACGAATGACTGGCAGGTCGATTTGGATTGACACCTTAGTTACCAGGTGATCAGGGGTGACAAAAATTCCTGGTGTGATGAATTTCCAATCGGTCCTATTTTGACATGTTTCAACCCATTCCCCAATTTTTACCCAACAAGCAGTGTTAGACTTTGCCAGGGAAACGCGAGGGACTGCACCTCCTAAATAGAAATTGTTCTGTAAGTGTGTGAGGTGAACTGAAGCAGCAGCTTTTGTGGGTGAGATGAAAATACCAGGGATGTAAAGACTCTCTGGGCAATGGGTTGAGGAGAGAAAAGATTCTAGACCAAGGGATGTCAACTTCAGTGGGGAAATATTGGGCAGTACAGTGGACAATGTCGGAGACTTGGAGGTAGGGAAAAAGGCAGGAAGGGAAAGTATGGAGGGCTTTAAGGAGCGTGTGGGGAGATGTTTAGGGTCCAGGCAGCAAAAGAAGGGCAAGGGTTCGGAGAGTTTGGCACAGGAGCTTAGGAATGGAGCAATAGAATCCTTGTTCAGATAAGGAGATTGAAACAGATAGGTTTAGTCATGAGATCTCTTCCCAATAAGTTAACTGGACACAGATGATTTAACAGGAATCAATGCGTCAAAGGTGAACTATTAGTGGAAAGTTGAACTTGAAGAGGCTTGGATATTGATAGAGTATGAGGTTGCCCTAAAGCAGTGAGGACCCTCACAGTGTCTTTCGAGGCAGGGACCTCCAACAGCGATAGAGTTGAGCGGTAGCTCCAGTGTCTACAAGGAATACCGTTTCCTTACCATTCACTATCAAAGTCAGTAAAGGGTCTGCATCAGTATGACGGGTGAGCAAGGGAAACTGGAAAAAATGGCTGGGGGGTCCCTGCTAATTCCTAAGACCAGGAAATATCACTGGGTTCTGGGTGTGGAGATGGTGAAGGTGGAAGCTTGTTTGGACAGTTATGTCAAAATGGCCAGGCTTACCGCAGTTGTAAGGTGTGTGGGACTGTTCTGACGACTTGGGCATCTGGGTGAATGGGTTAGTGGATGTGGAGGGCTGGAGCCCATGTCCCCTTCCTCGCCCTCTCCCTCCAAAGGAGTTGCCACGCCGCGACCTTGGAATCATCTGCCCCTGCCTGTTCCCCTAGTTTAATATTGAACCTGTGCCACTATCAGTTTAGTCTATGCATCAGATTCTTTTTGTTTAGATTGTCTCTCAGCATGCCGTTTAACTTCCTCAAAAGTGGCACTTTCCCAGCCTATGCAAGACGTTCGGACTGTTAAGTATATCACTTCTTAATCCTGAGACAAAGGGGAACGGCAGCGGTTTTGATCTTTGCTCTCTTGCAGACCAGAATGATTAGCCATCAGGTCTTGAATTCTATGAGCCCATTCATCGACTGTCTCATCCTTCCGCTGCTTGGCAGCCTATATGAGTGACCAGTCTGTTCTTTTTTTGTATTTTCCTACAATCACAGTCTTTAGTAATTCCCATTGTTCTAAAAATTGGGGCTCCTGATTATCGCGATTCAAGGATTCATCCCATCTCCAGGCATTAACATCCCTTCTGGTCCCACAATTTACTGTTGCCCAGGTCTTCGTCATCCGAGTCTGAATGAGAAGACGGGTCATAGTGAAACTGTTGGTGATAAAAGTATGCTCCGGGTGGATCATCAACTGCTAGAGGAGCCGATGGGGCATTTGGAGGAGGAGGTGGGGAGTGAATGATTGGGTAAAAGGGATCCTTTTTATCCAATTTCTTTCGCCTATTGTCTGGGTCTGGTTCTGCCTTAGTCTTTTGTAATGGTAGCAACATGTTTTCTTTTTGGGTCTTAACTTCAGCAGAAAGCGTCTCATTGCGCTTCTGCATTGCCTCAATTGCTCGATCTTTAATTAATAGTTCCCATCTATCAAACATATCCACCCTATAGGGACCCCTTTGCCACCAACTTTAGGTGTTTCTGCTTAGGATTTTTCTAATTTCTGAAATATCCCCAGTTCCCTCAACTGGCTATCTACCACCGCTTTCTTTATTCCATTTTTTTACATGCTTTCTTAAAGTCTAACCCTGTTTTCTTTTCCACTAATTGTCTAGGTGACCCTTCCTTTGAACCCTTACTAGGGGTTGATAAGCCCTCCGAAAATAATCTTTCCAACAGAGACTTTTGATTTCCTAGAGGGATCTTGACCGGTTTACTACTTGTTTTTTCCATTATTGGATAGCACCAATACTGCAAGGTATAAGGTTCTGGCCCCTGCGGTTTTCTACCCCGTCCCTCACTATCTGCTGCTTCGTGGCTTTAGCGGAGTAACAATCTTGTTGGACAACTGTGTCTGGGGCTTCGACTTTTCAGTGCCGACCCCCTTCTTCAGTCATGTAACAGCTGGTTACTGCTTATGATTTCCACAGCAGATCAACCCGTTGGAGCAGGAATATGACCAGACCTTACAGGCAAAACAGTCTCACCCTCCTGCAATTGTGCTTTGGTGTTCCACCCGTGAGGTGTTTTCTCTCCTATCCTTCCCACTACCGCCTTATTTATTTTTTTTCGATCCGGTAAAAGACTCTGTCCTGTTCCAGGAAGTGTACTAACTAAACATTCTCAACACCTCACTTATTCGGCGCCAAGGTCAAAAGTGCTCCTTTTCTACTTTGTTCTTCCCACCCCTTCTTTCTTTAATATTTCTTTCAATTCCTAGGGGCATACTCACTAGCTATTTTGGCACCTTTATTTCCATCCGGAGCCGCCTTGATCGGCTTATTACAACAACATTTATTTATATAGCACATTTTCATATAAATAATATAGCTCAAAGTGCTTTACATGATAAAGAAAAGAGAAAAAAAAAGAAACTAAGAATTTAAATAAGACAATACTAATTAACATAGAATAAGAGTAAGGTCCAATGGTCAGGGAGGATAGAAAAAACAAACAAAAAAAATACTCTAGACGACTGGAGAAAAAAATAAAATCTGCAGGGGTTCTAGACCATGAGACCGCCCAGCCCCCTCTGGCCATTCTACCTGACATAAATGAAAACAGTCCTCTTTGTATTTAGGTTTCTCATGGAAGGACTTGATGATGATGGTCATGTAGACTTCCGGCTTTTAATCCATCAATGTAGGAACATCATGGTGCTTTGATTAGGTGGTGGTGGCACAGGTCGCCACAACAGAAAACCAGGAAAAGAAACAGAAGAGAGAGTAGGGGTTAGTATGGATTTTAAATGCACCATGAATAGTTATGATAATAAATTGAATATACAGAGTACCAGGATTAAATTAAAATGAAATTATGAGAAGGCCTTGTTAAAGTAATGTGTTTTTAGCCGTTTTTTTTAAAGTGCTCCACTGTATTAGCCTGGTGAATTCCTATTGGCAGACTATTCCAGATTTTAGGTGCATAACAGCAGAAGGCTGCCTCACCACTTCTTTTAAGTTTAGCTCTTGGAATTCTAAGCAGATACTCATTTGAAGATCTAAGGTTATGATTTGGAATATAAGGTGTCAGACATTCCGATATATGATTGAGCAAGATTATTTAAGGCTTTGTAAACCATAAGCAGTATTTTAAAGGCAATTCTGAATGACACAGGTAACCAGTGTAGTGACATCAAAATTGGACAAATGTGCTTGGATATTTTCTTTTCCTAGTTAGGATTCTAGCAGCTGCATTCTGCAATAGTTGCAAACGATTTATGTCTTTTTTGGGTAGTCTTGAGAGGAGTGCATTAAAATAATCTAATCGACTGAAAACAAAAGCGTGAACTAATTTCTCAGCATCTTTCAATGATATAAGAAGTCTAACTTTTGCTATGTTTCTTAATTGAAAAAATGCTGTCTTAGTAATCTGATTATATCCGATTTAAAATTCAGTTTACAGTCAACAGTTACCCCTAAGTTCTTTACCTCCGTCTTGACTTTTAATCCTGATGCATCAAGTTTATTTCTAATAACCTCATTATAGCCATTATTGCCAGTCACTAAAATTTGTTTTCTTTTTTATCTTGAGAAATCCATTTAGAAACACAAGGCAGACATCGTGTTAGTGAAACAGAGTCGGGGTCATCAGATGCTAATGGTAAATACAGCTGCGTGTCATCAGCATACCTGTGGCTATGGCTAAGACTATCTTTTCCAGCCAAGAAGACCCCAGGTACTCACCAAAATATTTCCTCCAGTCTGGAAGTTCCCAGTTCACTTGACTTTCAGGACAAAGTCAGAGGAGGACAAGGGCTCACCACGAAGGACTTGCCAGAGGCAGACCAGTCCTAACTTTTTCTGGAGCTGGTCCTCCAGATCTGTCCGGAATCGGTCCTTTTGCTGGTCCTCTGGACGATCTCACTCAAGGAGTTGCTTGGCCACCAGAAACTGTGGTCGAAGAAAGTTGGAAAACGACAGGGGACAAACACCAATTTAAAGTAAAAAAAGCAATTTCTTTATTCTTCGTGAGTCAAAGAGGGTGTAGCCCCTCTCAGCTCAGTGCTACTGACTGGTCAGATCAGACAGCCTGCAGCCTAATGTGGGCTTCCCTCTTTGTACTTCGTGACGTGTATTAAACAAACAAAAAAATGTAAAAATGGCAGTTCATTTTGAGGTTATATATAAATTACAATAGCTTGCGACTCTCTGAATTGGAATGTGCACATTGCTCCTTTCAGATAAAGAGGTTATCAGGGCACTCACAGTTTTAAGGAATATGCTCAAATATTTTTAAGCAAGAGTTCAGAAAGTGGTCACAACTGATTTATAATATCCCAGGGTGTTCTGTTAGTATCAAGAGGTCAGCAGTTTCTTATAAAAGAATGCAAGTTAGTCTCTTAATTCTGTGCACAAGCTTAATTCTTTTTCTACATAAACGAAGAACAAATCATATAGCTTTTTGTTTAGCATGATTAATACATAATACAGTCCTTGGTATTGTGAGTTAACTACTTATAATCATTACAGTTAATATTTCTTACTCATGGTCCTTATTTCCTCCTTGTTAATCTGTTACACTTCCTGATTCACTATCTTCACATCATCCAACCTCTTCTCTCTCTCATTCTCTTCACTCATCAGCCTCTCAAAAGTACTCTTTCCATCTGCTCAACACACTCTCCTCGCTTGTGAGTATGTTTCCATCTTTATCCTTTATTACCCTAACCTGCTGTACATCTTTCCAAGCACAATCCCTCTGTCTAGCCAATCGATACAGGTCCTTCTCTCCCTCCTTAATGTCCAACCTCTCATACAACTCATCATACACCTTTAGCCTTCACCTCCTCTCTCTTCACCTTGCCATATCTCCTTGTACTCTTGTCTTCTTTCTGCATCACTCTGACTATCTCACTTCTTGTTTGCCATCCTCTTCCTCTGTATACTTTCCTGTACTTCCCCATTCCACCACCAAGTTTTCTTTTCCTCCTTCCTCTGTCCAGATGTCACACCAAGCACCTCTCTTGCTGTCACTCTTACTACTTCTGCTGCAGTTTCCCAGCTGTCTGGTAATTCTTCACTACCACCCAGTGCCTGTCTCACCTTCTCCCTAAACTCAACCTTGCAGTCTTCTTTTTTCAACTTACACCATTTGATGCTATTATTGACCATGGTACATATTTAATTTGCTATGAAGTACTTTTTAAATTTGAAATATTAAGCACAAAGGAAATTTACTACAATAGAGAGACAAAATAAATGTATGCATTCATACAGACTAGAACTAATGCCTGTAATATGTCACTTTCTACCAGTGAAAATTATTCATTCTCATTTTAGCACTTAATCAAACAGTGTCCAGCATCATAGTATTAGTTCTCAAAATCTTTTCACTGGCTTCCTCCTTATCACATATGATGCACTGAATGGATGAATTTCCCTTTACCATTTTTAATTCACTTGTTTATATACAACAATGCACAACTGATTATCTTAAAAACACAAACCATCTGTAGTTTAGATGATAAAAACTTTAATAAAAATATGAATTAAAGTCCTCAGTTTACTCAATGTAGAAAACCTAAGGAGGTGAGTAGTACATATAGATAGCAAGTGTCAAAAGAGGTGTGAATTTGATTGATGACTAAGCCCCGCCCCAAATATGATGGATGACATTAAGCCCCACCCCAAATATGATTTATGAAATATGAAATATGAAAATATAAAAATATGATTTATGAAAATATGATTTATGAACACATGAAAATATAATTTATGTAAATATGAAACTATAAAAGTATGAAAATGTTTTTATAAGCTATAAATTTAGGACACGTGGGTTTATTTTATAAACATTAGGTTCAAAATTAATACTGTGAAATTAAATATACACTTATCTTGCAGTCATAGCTATGCTTATGTGTAACTTTCTGAAAATATTCACACCCCCGCGCTTATAAACTCACGGCCACATTTTATAAGCACTAGATTCAAAACTAATATTATAAAATTAAATATACACTTATCCCGCGTTCAAAAGCCACGCATATGTACGACTACATAAAAACGCTATAAAATATTCACACAACCGCTCTAAGTTATAAACTAATAGTAAGAAAATATACTGTAATATCCCTTCCCAGACGGGCAAGTGGTAGTAAAAGAACTAATTAATGGTTTATATTCACTTTCCTTCTTACTTCAACAAGCTGACAACCACAACGTAGGCAGGACAAAGAAAAACGCGCACCACTAAAACCCTACTCCCATACAAGAAAATAAAATTTTCTAAAAACGATTTTCACTCCACCTCTAAGTTATAAGTTCACGACAAGAGTCTTTCCTTCACAGCCAACTCAAACCAAACTAAGCTCACTGCACAGCCGTAACTAAAAACGATTTTCACTCCGCCTCCAAGTTAGAAGTTCACGACATCTTTATCTTTCATGCACAGCCCTAACTAAAAACAATTTTCACTCTCCCCTCTAAGTTATAAACTAATAGTAAGAAAATATACAAATTTCTAAAAACGTTATAAGCTGCATTAGAATCAAAAGCACGAAAATACATGGCCACTCCAAATGCCTGAACGCCTCTTTGTAAATTTCACCGTTTCAAAAAGACTCGTTTTTCAATTACGTACCTCCCCCATCGGAATGCACCAAACATGATCGATCATGGCCGGTCTCTTAATTTAATTACCAGGCCGTGACAAGCCAGTGCCTTTCTGATTACATGGTAATAATCTAAAATGCTTACCGGCTGTTTTAGGCATCAGCCAGCCGTTAAAGCAATTAGGTCCCCACAGGGAGTCGGCACCCTTCATGTTATCAATTAACAAAAGTCTTAATCTAATTTAAACGTGTTCTATTTTTTATATCGTAAAGTAAAATACTTATTCACACCCCGAATCAAAGCGATTAAGAAAATATACACTCCTTCTAATTTTTACTAAAATTCTTAACACGCTTTTCAGCACTGTCTCTGGGAACACCCCACTAAAAATAAATATACAATTTTCTAAAAACGATAGGGACTCTCTGCTCCAAGTTATAAGTTCACGACACGCGTCTTTCGTGCACCGTCATAACTAAAATGATGTTCACCACAGCCACCTCAAACCAAACTATACTAAAAACGATTTTCACTCCGCCTCTAAGTTAGAAGTTCACGACACGCATCTTTATCTTTCCTGCACAGTCATAACTGAAATATTCACCCCCTCAAACCAGACTAAGTTACAAGATCACGACACAGCCCTAACTAAAAACGATTTTCACTCTCCCCTCTAAGTTATAAACTAATAGTAAGAAAATAAATATACAATTTTCTATAAACGTTATAAGTTGCATTAGAATCAAAAGCAAGAAAATATATAGCCACTTTGTAAATTTCACCGTTTCAAAAAGACTCATTTTTCAATTACGTACCTCCCCCATCGGAATGCGCCAAATATGATCGATCACGGCCTGTCTCTTAATTTAATTACCAGGCCGTGACAAGCCAGGGCCTTTCTGATTACCGGCTGGTTTAGGCATCAGCCAGATGTTGCAGCAATTAGGTCCCCACAGGGAGTCGGCGCCCTTCATGTTATCAATTAACAAAAGTCTTAATCTAATTTAAACGTGTTCTATTTTTTATATCATAAAGTAAAATACTTATTCTCACCCCGAATCAAAGCGATTAAGAATATATACACTCCTTCCGCTTTACCGCTAGAAAGGGTCACCGCCCCTTAGAGGCGGAACATCAACAACTCTGAACCTATGAGCTTTCTCACAAACATCCTCGCTCCCGCCCTTCCAAGCGCTACGGATCCCTAGGTGCCGCGATAAAGTGTTCTGCTTCGCGGTGTTACTACAATAACTATTCAAACATTACGAGTGTCTCCAAGATCTTGCCATAAGGTAGGCATTTTCGCTTTTTCTTCCGCCATGGCTGGCATGGCAAAAAATACTTTTGTGGTTGAGGGTAAGTGTAGATTATAGAAATATATGCCGTTAACGCCGCCTCATCAAACTGTTGAAATGATATTCTTCTATATCCGCTTTCAAATCAGATAGTTCCAGCGAAGAAGAGCAATCTCAAAGCAGCCTCTCACTCGGAGGTATGTTTTCTGCTTTTAAATGAAAAACTGTATCTAGTCGTAACGCCTCGAGTTTATAAATGAATTATTTATCTTATTTCAGAAGGCTGTAGTTTCTGGCCGGCTGGCTGTTCAAAAAGTGAGTCAGATCTTCTTTCGGCCGTACTTTTAAATCGAAATGTTGTTTATAAGACCGCGCCGATTTAAAACTTTTAACGTCTTTAAGTATGTACAAATGTATTACTTTTTTAATGTTAATTACTTTTATTGGAAATGTACAACCTTATAAGAATGTTCCGGCTGATTACTTTTAATGCAATGGTCTTTAAGCGCATAAACCTAGTCTTTTATATTTTAGAATCGGAGGGTGAACTGTTTGATTCTTTAAATCTGACTAGTTCGCAATTGGAGGATTTAATAGCTGAAACAGATTGTCTTTTTGAGAATAAAAATCCTGCCTCAGCCAAAGAGTCCCCAGAAAGTATCACTTTCCACTCAGGGCTCGTGTGTGTGTGTGTGTGTGTGTGGGGAAGAAAATAAGGCGTTGGGGTTAAATATGTACTTTTTAGCAGAATACTCGACGCCCCCAAAGAGTGGGTTTTCTTCCGAAGTTTCCAGTCAGCATCTAGAATCGGTACAAAGGCTCTCGGACAGTCTATTATTGAACATCTCATTCACGCAGCCCGGTAAGTTGAACTATTTGTGCGAGCGCGCAACAAATCTTTATTTTTAAAGAAAACTTAGTCTTGCTTGTTTTTTCAGAACCAGCCTCTCCTGGCTTACTGACTCAGATACTCGGGGGATCGTTTGCATCATCACCCGGACTTCTCACCCAAATAATCAGTGAACCTGAAAGATTGGATCCCGCTGCTAAGGCTGCTGAGCTGAAGGCGGAAATCGAACAAGTGCTGTTGACTTTTCAAAGTGCATTACCGGACCTTTCACCCCTGTCTCCGGATATATGTGAAAAGGTTATTTTATTGTATGCAATTTTAGAAAACTTGTTCCCCAAATAATGTCTGGCAAAAGGCGTGCAAGTGAGGACTTGGACGCTGGGAGCGGTGCTAAAAATGTTGGTTTATTGAATGACATGGCGGATGAGCTCTGCTTTTCTATTCGACCCCCAAAAATGCCTACTCCACCACCCCAATATTTTAATGAATTGGAATATATTAATTGGCAAAATCAAAACCTGTTCCAAATGAATAATATAATAGCGACCATGAGAGCTCCTTCACCTGTTACCACTCCCATCGACTTTGACCAGCTTGACAGCCTTTTAGAAGCCCTACGTCCAGTAGCCACCCCAGATGAAATGCAGACATTAAATAACTTGTTAGAAAGGGTTCAGCGGTCTTTGAACGAGAATGTGAATGCTCAAACGGGTCATGGTTTAACAAACATGTCGGGTTCTGTAAATGCTGCCCCCTCTCACAGTATGGCCACATCAGTCTCAGTTACTCCCTTGGCTACATCTGTTTCTGTCCCTGTAGCTTCCACTTCTGGGCTCTCCGCTCCAGTCATGCCCACTTCGGGGCACTCTGCTTCAGTCTCGTTTATTTCAGCTAGCCCCTCTGGGGCCAAACCGTCTACTTTAGTATCCCGCTCTGTCCCCATCACTGGCTCCTCTGTTTCTGGCCCTGTAGCTTCCACTTCTGCTCCCTCTACTTTAGTAGGCCCCTGTACCCCCTCTGTCCCCAGCACTGGCTCCTCTGTTTCTGGCCCTGTAGCTTCCACTTCTGCTCCCTCTACTTTAGTAGGCCCCTGTACCCCCTCTGTTCCAGTAGCTCCCCTTGCTTCAGTCTTGCCCCTGTTCCAGTCACCGCTTCATCAGTCCCTATTACACAGCCGCTTGCAGCTACCCCTTCAACCTCTTCAATCGCGCCAGTCATGTCCGGTGGTTCTGTGGTATCTAAACCTTCACCCTCGTCTACTTTAGGCATGGCCGGGCCCTCTGCTGTCTCTAGTAATGACGGTCCGGACATTTTTCAGCAGATCGACAGACCTGCTTTTAACAACACTGAAATAAGACACCCCTTAAATTTTGCAGATGCCTATGAACTAGAGTCTTACGAGGAGGTGTTTAACAGTATTCATGAGACGTTGCAAAGAATTCTGGATAGTTTTTCAGGAACTTTAAATCCGCAAGATGTCGTACAGCTAGAATTGCGTGCCGATTCATTACCTATCAGCGTTTTATACAGTTGACTGGCTCTAATATTAATGTAGACGGTTTTCTTCAGCAGATAGAGAATCTTCTTCAGAGTCATGCGAGTGTGTTGGCTGATGAGTCTCTGATGCTAGTCACTCAGATTGTTCGGTCACCTAGTGGGGCTCTATGGCCGCAAGGTATCATCTCTACTCAACCATGAAATAGTTAGAAAGAAAATGAAGCATTTAATTATTTCTTATAATTACGGGAATCAGCTCTGTTTTGCCTTTTGTCTGCTTAGCCTAATGGAGGACCGGTACAGGCAAAGCCCCAGTTATGCATGCGTGAAGCGTATAAACTTCAGAGCAGGGCTGGATTATCTGAGCATGAAAAAGTGTCCTTTGCGGATTTGCATAAATTTGAAAACTTGCTGGGTATTAAAATTGTTGTCTGGTACAGGTGTCTAAGAAATGATAAATTTTTAAAATTTGAAAGCTCCCGAGGTAGAAACCCCAAAACCTATTTTATTTTTACACGACAACCATTACTATGGTATTTTGAATTTAAAGGGGTTTCTGGGGTTAAATACTTGTGCGATTACTGTTACACAAGCTACCACTCCATCCTTAGCCATCGTTGTGAAGGCCATTGCAACGTGTGTTTCTCCCCCGACTGCCGTCCGATCCCTGAAGAACTTGTCAAGTGTGGTGATTGCAACCGCTACTGTCGGTCCCAATTTTGTTTTATTCAGCATATGATTCCTAAATTTAACGACAAGACCAACGATATGGAAGCGGCCTGTGACACTGCAAAATGTGTCCCCTGTGTTACAAAACTTACACAGTGAATGCCCTCAAAACCCCATAAATGTCGGCCCAAAGAATGCCGTGTTTGTAAAAAAAATTGAAAATGATGCGAAAACCATCAGTGCTTTATAGAAACCTTGAAGTCTGAGGATCGTTGAGAAATACGTGTTTTATGATTTTGAAAGTCGGCAAGAAACGGGGGTGCACATTCCTAATTACATATACTGTAAGTCCTTACAGGGTAAATCCTGGTTCTGGGCGGGTGAAGATTGTGTACAACAGTTCTTTGCCAGATACCGTCGCCCAAGTATCATGGCTATACCTTCATAGCTCACAATTCAAAAGGTTACGATGGGTACTTTTTAATGAAGTATCTGCTTGAAAATGGTGTGAACCCTAGTGTTACTACTCAAGGAAATAAGCTGATGTGTTTCACAGATGATGGTTATAAATTACGTTTTATAGATTCTTTGAATTTTTTAACAATGAAATTGAGTGCCATGCCTAAAGCCATGGGGTTTGAAGCCGCAAAAGGTTATTTCCCCCATTTCTTCAATACGGCTGAAAACCAGAATTATATCGGTCCCTACCCCGAACCTGAATGCTACGGTGTTCAGAGCATGATGACCAAAGAAAAGGAAGAATTTTTACCTGGTACGACGGGTCAAGCATGGTGTTTTTAATTTTAAAGAGGAGATGGCTTTTATTGTAAAATGACGTGAAATTCTTAGAACAGCGTGCATTAAATTCAGAGACGAGGTCATCAAAATTGGCAACATTGACCCGTTTCAATGCATGACCCTGGCATCTCTATGTATGGCCATGTACAGGCAAAACTGCATGCCTCCAAAGTCTGTAGGTATAATTCCTTCTGACCATTACAGTAGTAGTCAGAAAAACTATTCAACGCTCTATTCAATGGTTATTGTATCTTTGTGAAACAGAAAAATTGAACATTCAACACGCTCTAAACCTTGGGGAAGTAAAGAAGGGATCCTTTCATCTTGACGGCTATGCCGTAGTTAAAGGTGTTCCGACCGCCTTTGAATTTGCTGGTTGTTTTTATCACGGCTGTCCCGAATGTTATGATTTAAACAGTACCCATCCTTTAACCGGTATGACTTGTGCGGCTATGTATCAAAAGTTTATGAGAAAATTGGAAATACTTAGGACAAAATTTAATCTAGATGCGCGTGCTCTGGGAGCATTCTTGGGAGAGTATGAAAAAACAAGACCTCAGGCTACAAAGTTTCTTAAAACACTGTGATTTCCCTCAACGTATACAACCCAGGGACTCTTTGTTCGGCAGACGTACCAACGCCATAAAATTGTACCACAAGGCGGTGGGGGCCGAACAGATTCACTATTATGATTTCACTAGCTTGTACCCGTTTGTGAATAAAACAAAAATGTACCCGGTCGGTCACCCCACTATCATTTTTCAGCAGTTTGGGGATCTCGGCAGTATTTTGGATTAATTAAAGCCACCGTCCATCCTCCACGTGGTCTCAATTTTCCAGTCCTGCCTCTCAGGTTTTGTGGGAAATTAATGTTCACCCTCTGTCGCACCTCGCGGAGACAGAAGCTCAGATTGTGGACTGTCGTCACACAGAGGATGAGAGAGCTTTAACCGTACTTGGTGCAGTGTGGAAATAGCAAAGGCCATTGACAAAGGGTATAAAGTTTCAAAAGTATACGAGATTTGGCATTACCCCGAACGTACTTCTGAGTTATTCTCAGATTATATCAAGCTTCATCTAAAAGGCAAGCAGGAGGCCTCGGGTTATCCTGCCTGGTGTACGGATGAAGCTTCCGCATCGTTATATTTTAGATTATTATCAGAAGGAAGGTGTACGATTGGACCGCGATAACATCCAGCCAAGAGGCAGATTTCAAAGTTGTTTTTAAATTCTCTTTGGGGTAAATTTGGGCAAAACCTCTCCATCTCACTACTAGCTTAGTCAAGGACGGTGAGGAATTCTTGCAATACATTTTCTCCAAACAGTATAATGTTTCTTATTTTGAATTTATCGGCATGAGATTGCTCAAATACAATGGAAGTACACCGATGAAAAGTATACCCTACCTGGTAGCGTTAATGTTGTCATTGCTGCTTTCACCACGGCCTATGCACGGTTAGAGTTGTACGATTTACTGGACAGTCTGGGAGAAAGGGTGTTGTACCACGACACCGACTCGGTCATTTTTACTTCTCAGCCTGGTCAGTACAATCCTCCTCTGGGTGACTATTTAGGAGAGCTCACCAGTGAGTTAAATCCTGGTGATTATATTACTGAATTTGCTTCAGGCGGTCCAAAGACGTACGGGTATAAAACGGCACAAGGCAAAACATGTATGAAGGTAAAAGGTATCACCATCAATCACGAAACCGGTAAAATTATAAACCTCGAGTCACTAACCAATCTAGTTCAGAATTTTGTGACGTCTCATGAAGCCCCTACTCAAGAGTTACTGGTTCACGGTAAGCAGATCCATCGAAATAAAAAACTTTTCACTTTAGAAAACAGACCACTCAGGAAGAAATTCAGAGTGGTGTATAACAAGAGGGTTCTCCTAAAAGATTACAACACAAGACCTTATGGCTACTAAAAGAGATTTTGACGCCTTCAACACCCCTTCGCTAAAATTATCTCTGGACCCTCTTGTTCCGGTAAATCCTATTATGTGAAAAAATTATTGGAACATTCGAATCACGTCGTGTCTCACCCTTTTCAAAATATCGTTTGGTTTTATAGTTGTTGGCAGAAAATGTACGACGAGCTGTCGGCTAAATTTCAGCAATTAAAATTTATTGAGGGGCTCCCAAAGTCTTTATGCGACGACGAACTTCTCCCTCCTGAGAAAATAAATTTGGTCATTATAGATGATCTGATGGAAGCGCTAGCGAAAGCCAGGAAATAGAAAAAGCTTTCACAAAATATACTCATCATCGGAATCTGTCTATCATTTACTTGGTTCAAAATTTATTTTTTCAAGGAAAGAAAAGCCGAACGATTAATCTTAACGCCAATTATATTACTCTTTTTAAAAACCCCAGGGACAAATTGCAGATTACTACCTTGGCCCGTCAAATGTATCCAGGCGTGTTAAGTTCTTTTGGAGGCTTTCAAGATGCTACAAAACTACCGTCGGCTATCTCTTAGTGGATTTAAAGGCGCAGACCCCCGACGAACTGCGATTAAGAACAGGTCTGTTCCCGCCCGACTGGCCTGTCGTGTACACCGTGAAAAGATAAAAGAAGGTGTTCTGAGTCAAAGTTACATATTCCGTCAGCATGTCGGCCAGAATAAGCAGAAACTTAAAGCCTCTCAAGGTCTTACTCCGTTGCTCTTGTCGCCGTAAAAATCTTATCAACGCCTCTTCTGACGATTTAATTAATGCTTTGTCCGAGATAGCCTGTAATACTTTAAAAGGTAATATACCTCTTTCCCCCAAACAGTTTAAGCGACTCAAGAAGCATAAAACATCTGTCCGAAAAATAAGTGACAAAAAACTAACCTTAAAAAAGAAGAAAGCTATTCTGAACCAGAAAGGAGGCTTTTGGGGCTCTTTTAAGCGTGCGTGCCATTCATATCCAGTTTACTAGCTTCTAGAGCATAAACATGGAATACGCTCAAAAATGTATTTGGTCCCAGCAACAAATGTCTCTTTTTCAGCAAAAGAGTGCTACCCCGAACGAACTCTTGAGTGCCACAGAAACTGAACTGGACAAAGAAATGAGAAACATCCTGCAACGCTGTGATATAGGGGCTGACGAGAAGGTGAAGCTTTACACTTCCATCTTGCAGAGATATCTGACTCTAGTTAAAAAGGCCGATAAAGAAGCTGGCAGTCTGACGCTCGTATTACCAAAAGAAGAAAGTGGCGAGGGGGGCCCCGGAACAGTCAAGGTGTCTGAGGACAAGGTTTGGCAAGAGGTTTTGAGAAGCGCCTGTAAAATCAAAGAAAAATATTGAATTTGTTTTACATAAAATGTCCGTTAATCCCCATTACGCCTTCTGGAATAATCGTGGAGAGCTGTTGTTAGAAGGTAAACCTTTGGTCGGATCCAACATGGTGGATTTGGTCCGTAATCTGACCGCTTCTCATACAATACCTGAACATAGGAGACGGGGGTGGAAGGAATTTGTAAACGCCATGGCCGGTTTGAACATTCCATTTTCTGTCGTACCTAATGATGAAACGAG
Organism: Polypterus senegalus; assembly: GCF_016835505.1. Taxonomy (NCBI): domain Eukaryota; kingdom Metazoa; phylum Chordata; class Cladistia; order Polypteriformes; family Polypteridae; genus Polypterus; species Polypterus senegalus. The sequence goes on along the minus strand of NW_024383060.1, from coordinate 7,429 downwards.
AGAACTCCTTGAAAGTTTTAAACCACCCGCCGCCCCCCTCCCTGCTCATCAAACAGAAGTTAGCCCCTACCGACTGAAACCGAGAAAAAAAAGACTGGAATGGATTGCTTATTAATTTGTAAAATTATTTGTTTATTAAATACAATTTTATATCATTACAGAGTGTCGTCATCCTTTAACCGTCTATTGAAATATTTATAGGTCTCGGATCTTTGCATGCAAGGGTACTGATAAAAACAGAGTCCCGGTGAAGGAAGCCAGGAACGAACAAATTTAGAGACCATAGAGTCATTACTGTTCACGTCCTCAGAATACTTTTTTATTACAGAGGTGTACGGGAGACCTTTTCCTCTCTGATGCAGATAGAAGAGGCAGTGATGACCGCATTTGTCCGAGAACCAACTTTGAAGCTGTCGGTTATTGTAAATGATTTGTTTACAGTTTTTGCTTAAGAAATGGTAAATGTCTTTCGGGAAGTAGATAAAGTCCGGGGATTTCCATAGGAATCAAAAACTCCCCTTTTCCGTCTTCTGTGAGGTAAACCCCCAGCCAGTGTTCTCCGGGTTGGGTTTGACGGTGAGTATTCACTACAAACATGGCCGGCAAGCCGTTATTTTTTCCGTAGTTGATCACACGCCAACACACCGCGGAAATATCTTTCGTGTAGGGGTCTTGGGACAGTAGTTCTGTTAATTGTTTTGTATTCATGGTGTTTATTAGTAGTCATACAGAACATTACGTCTCTGGTTGATTTCAATGATGTTGTCAAAGACCGCATATACTATTAGATTGACGGTCCGAGGGAGAGGGACGCGGAAGCGTAATTCAAATCTCATGTTTCCAGTTTTAACTAATGAAAATGATCGCGCATTCTTGATCGGGGTTAGATCAAAAGCGAAAAGAGTATATCCTTGCGAGAACTCTGAACGGCTGATAGCCAGAGCTTGATCCTTCAAATGCTTACCAGTGGCCAATACCAGGTTATAATATTCTCTGGCACTATTGCCGCTTACAAAGTCTGGTTGAAAGGGTTTGGCAGGAATCTGTTCACCGTCCATGTACAGAGCCAGGAACTCTACATCATTGTGTTTGAAATTGAACGGGTTCCGTGTATAAGACCCGAAAAGGCCTCATTATCTACCATGCCAATCACCACATACTTTGGTAGTTGGCCCAGAAACAGGTTTTCTTGATTGCATACTCGGATCCCGGGCATACTGAATACTTTCATATTCACCCTTTCCACAGGGTATTTAGCATTGGCTGAGGTAAGGGCATGAGCGTGTCCTAATTTCACGGCCGGTGAAACTTTTACTTTTTTTACAAACAGGGAGGCCGATGTTATGATTACTCTGTAACGCTCGCATCACCGGACATTAAGCAGAATTCATCTTTGTTCGAACCATTTTAATCTTCACGTCTAGACCGTTCAATAGTAGTTTTTCCTGGAAAAGAGATCTGTATGTATGTGCCCCAGAAGTTCAACAGTCCTGCTACCGGCTGTATAGGCGCTTCGGGTTTTTAAAACCGATGTTTTCTCCGTCGGGGTCTGTCTCTTCCAATTTGTTAAGTGTATCTTTGTAAAAAAGTCCTGTAGCAAACTGAGAATGAAGAGTCTCTTGGCTGTAATTTAGCAGGCCTTCTAAGACAGCTCGGTAAGGATAACAATTTGAACTCTGGGATATTAGACGGTCCCCGAGGGTGACATCAACTTGGGAAAACAAACTGGCTATAGGGTAGTTGACAAATCCGACCTTTGCCCGCAGGTATGTTAGTCCCGTCAGCATTCACTATCTTTCCCCTTAGGTGTAGAAGAGTGTTATTCAAATCCAGGTAATCTTCCCCATTTCCGCTATGAGAAATTCTAGCGGGCTACTTCAGAGAGGGCTGAGAGTGGTGGGACTTCAACGTATATACTTTTATCTACACTCGTTGAGTGAAAGGCACCGTAAACTGATCGAGTTCAGATTTGACACACTCTTCGTACATTCTGTGTACGAAAGCTATCTTTTCTTAAAAAATGTCTCTCTTCTTTTGCGGCTTTACTCTTGTTCCTCTTCTGACGACGTTTAGAGAATGCTGCAAAAATAGTGCCTGGCCTTTTTAGCTGTCGGGGCTGACGCGACCCGGTGGTCTCTTGCTTTGTCTTTCTCATGACCATCAAGCCCGCTCCCTCCTGTTTTTCTAGGACTCCACCTGCAGCACTGGATATAGCCCCGGTGATCACATCTTTTACAATATTTTTAGCCGCGGATTTGATATGTGGTTTTGCGATGTCAAAGCCTTTTTTCAGGAGAGGTAAAGCTCTTCTAAACAGTCCTCGAAATATACCTCCAATCCCCCCACCATACATTACAGGGGATCCAGAGAATTGCCGGTAAGCCGTTACCCGCTTGGGTCTGATAATATTGGATGTAAGGTGTCGGGTCCTGGTAAGACCTCATTGTATCAGTCGTGCATACAATGCCTGACGGGTCTGAAATGCAACTTCACTATCACCTTACCAAACTGAAATGGCACGCTTTTGTTCTGGTCCGTCTTTATTTCAATAGTCACAGTGTCAAAATGATTCTTGCTGACCGGCGCATAATGCGGTTTGTCATATGTGATGGTTGTAATTTTATTCGCCTGATCCTCTATATGAACACACCTCAAAAGGGTACGTAGCTGTCTCCGACTCTCTGATGAGATACCATATCTCCATACACGCACAAAGTGTAAAAGCCGGCCCTGATGTCGTGGGGAAAGGAGCCTTATAAGTTAAACCCGAGTCTGATCAGGATGCGCTCCTAATATTCGACCCAGCTGTCCTTTTAAGTGTATAGTTTCATCCTTTTCACCCGGTACCACGTAGACTCTTCGTTCCACAGCATTATAACTGAATTTCGCAGGGTTCTCAGAAGGGGCAAATCCAGCTGCAACATCGGTCAAAGTGGGCAGGCTTAAGGTTGTCGAATTCATAAAAGACAGTAGGTCGTGAATACCTTCGTAATAGCCGCATGGAATGTAGTAATGTTTTTACACGGGGCAAACGTAGAATTCATTATCTGGCTTGTCTATGGTATTCCACGTATGGGTACTGAACTTCTGCTAGACCGACTTCCCAAGAACCTTCTAATTCTATGGGTTTAGCAAGCTTCGTCGTGAAATTGGAAATGGTGTTGCTAGGGAAAATGTCTGAGGAAGCGTTGCTCGGAAGTGTCACAAAAACTTTTGCTCCATCGTATACCGCTAGAGAATGAAGAGTCGATTAGGAGCCCTGTGGATTTTATTGAACATCTTGGGCCTGGCTCTCCGGTATCCAGCTGTTAAATTTTTCTGGCCAGCCGAGCCATTTGACTAAAATGAGTCGTTTTTTATTCTTAACTTTCCTGGCCAGTATTTTTTCGATCCTGTAAACGTCTGTGGACCCGACTTTAATTTTCTGTAATTCGGGGTCGTAAAAGGAACCTACAATCTCTTCACCGTCGTAGTCTTTCAGTTTGTACACGCGCCGGCCCTAGGTACAAGTTCAGATACGGTAAAGATTTCATCTGAAAATGTCTGTTCATAACCTTTCTCAAAAGGATGTCTTGTTTTAGACACCCTAACCGTGTCTCCTACTTTAAACTTAAACAATGGCGGGCCTGGGGTTGGCGACGTATATAAATTTTGAAAACTTTCCAAGAATTTAACGTGTTTACATCGGAAGGAGCCATTTTTATGCTTCGATGATAACTTTTGTTGTAAGAGTATACTAAATCAGGCAATTTATCGATGTAGGTTCTCGTGTTATAAGCGCTGAAATATTTCCACATTTTAGATTTTAATGTCGGTTAAATCTCTCCACCACGGAGGCCTTTAATTCGTTTCCAGTGGTGAAATGTTTTATCCCGATCTTCTTTAACAGCTTTTGAAAATCACGGTTGAAAAACTCTTTCCCCTTATCGGTCTGGAGTTTCTTTGGAGTACGCCCGGCGCTCAGAATGTCTTGGAAGGCTCTCGTCACTTCCTTACCCGTTTTGTTCTTCAGGGGTCGTACCCACGCGTACTTAGAAAGTACGTCGATACATGTTAACAAATATTTATAACCCAGATTATGCTCGGTCACATTTGTCATGTCCGCTAAATCCATCTGCCATTGTGAGTCTATATCGGATACATAAACCTTATTTCTCCTAAAATGCCTTCTAGCGGGTTTGTGAATTGTATAAGCATATTGACCGGATAACCAATCCGACACCTGTTGGTCATTACTTTTCTGACCCGAAACCTCAAGAGCTCTTTTCAAAGAGTCTTTTCCCCAAAGCTACCAGGATTTGCGGGCTATAATAAACTTTTTCAAGTAACCCTCCATCCGACGGTGAAAAAAAATGTCAATGGTTTAAAAATCAAAGGAGGATTTATTGGTAATTTTCAAAACATCAGTATTAAAAACATTTAAAACATTTCATAGTACAGGCACATTGAGTTCAGACACTTCGTCTGATTTTTCTATATCATACTCCCCGTAAAACCCCAAAGGTGCATCGGTCATGTCTGGTACAGAAAAATGCCTTTTAGAGAAAGCATCGGCTATTTCACGTATTTTAGAGTAAGATGGATCGTCCATGTTGTGAAAGGCCTGTACAATAGCCTCGCTAATAGAATGTTCATTTTCCAGTTCATCTACAGCATTTTGAACAAATGAATGAACCTTGTGAAAAGGCGGAAAGATGTTAAAGCAGCCCAGAGTCTTTATGACCAGGCTCCTGAGCCACGGTTTGCGGAAAACAGTCAGAACCTCTTGAAACGGCCAACCCGATAAACAGAGTCCGGTTCAAACAGACACGTATGCTGCGTCTGGCTGGGGTGATCTATGAAACAACCTTGACAGGTGCTTTTAGGTCCCGATCGACTATTATGTCCAGCAGAGCCGCAATCAAACTCTTGATCAGTTTCAGAGTCTTTCAAGTGTTTCACCCAGAGCCCGTCAGTTTGTTCAATGTCCATGCCCTCATAATCAGAATCCTGGGACGATGGCTTCCAAGAGGCCAGAGCCTCTACCAAGTCGTCCACAGTCTCTTCTTGATGCATGGTCTGCATGGCTATCTCCTCAGCGCCCGCCAGGCTCCCAGAGTATCCTCAGCAGGGACAAAAAGTCAGGTCCTGTACGGTTCTCCAGGAGACTGTCCAGCCAGTACATATCATCAGGAGCGGGTAACTGAGGTTCGGGCCAATAGATCTGGTCATTCGAGGGCATCAGAAGATCCGCCAAGACGGTGGGTCTGAAGGTGAGTTGTTAGGAGCAGAGTACCCGGAGTTAGGTACATGTCGTCGGGCCAAAACAGGTCGTTGACTGCCGCTGTCTGTTCCGTAGACCAACAGACCTGATCAGGTACGTAGCGGCAGGGTGCTGGTTGTTACCCGCCAAAACACATCGTTGTCTGTCAGCATCTGGTCTGCCGCAGAGTAGCCGGGCTGTAGGTTAGGGTCGATCACATCGCCGGGAGTAGAGTAGCGGTGTTGGTTTGAAGGTTAGCCGCCAAAACAGGTAGTCAGCGGCGGACGATGTTCCATACCCCGAGCTTGGTTCTTCGGAGCGCATCAAAATGTTGAGGACTTCTGCCACCTCAGAGGCCGAGAGAACAGGGAGACGACCGCCCAGCTAGCACCAGCTTCGGAAGGGTAGTTAGTTGAAGACATCTCGATAGGGTTTTAGGTTAATGTAGACTATGGAAAAGACCTCTGTATTTATCTCCACTCACTTAGGGGGCGGTTGACTCCCAGTTTTCTTCCTCCTCCTCCGAGCATGAATTATTCAACATGCTAAACTCCTCCTCCAATTTTCTTTTAATTCTTTTCATCTGGTCGGATAGTTTTCCTTGATAAATAGCTTCATCAATATTTGGCATAAGAGCTTTAAAAAAACTCCAGTCTTTTATAGAAAAATTAATTTCACTCACTCGATCCTTTATCACATTTTCTTTATCTTCCTCTTCGTGACCGGCATCGTTATATTCGGGTAGGATAGGCTCCTTCTTGGAAACGGCGATCGTGAGCTGGCCCTCTGCATTTCTTTTTACCTCTACCCGGCACAAAGCACAGTTAGAATCGTACCAGACAGAGCTGAAGCGTGGTTCCCGTAACTCCCGTAAGGCCCTGTTGGCTTTCAGTTTCTTAGGAGCGTTCACAAGACCGTCCATTCTGTCTGCTTTTGTGTGTCGTGGCGTTTTCACTAAGTGACTAGAATTTTATACAAGAACTCTTTCATTTCCTCCCACAGTCGGGTTGGGAAGGGGTGGAGCGATATGCCTCTCCCTAACCCTATAGGAGGATAGAGAGATAAAGGCGTAACTCGGGGGCGTGAGTATTGTTAATGGGGAGTGATAAGTGTCCGGTTTATTTAAAGACCCACCCTAAAAGGCGGGGTTTAGAGATGATCAAGTATGACGGAGGTCCAACCCACCAGGGGCGGGGTATAGTTCATATTTTCATATGTTCATAAATCATATTTTCATATTTCATAAATCATATTTGGGGCGGGGCTTAATGTCACCCATCATATTTGGGGGCGGGGCTTAAAGTCATCAAATTCACACCTCTTTTGACACTTGCTATCTATATGTACTACTGAGGTGGCACATTATTTACTTAGCTATATATTTAGAATTATTTAAGATTTAATATGTACTAGCAAAATACCCGCGCTTCGCAGCGGAGAAGTAGTGTGTTAAAGAAGCAATGAAAAAGAAAAGGAAACATATTGAAAATAACGTAACATGATTGTCAATGTAATCGTTTTGTCACTGTTGTGAGTGATGAGGGTTGCTGTCATATATTATATATATATAATAAATATATATAAATAAATATAAATATATATATATATTTACACACATACACATAAACATACATATACACATATATATACACACACACATATATATATATATATATATATATATACACATACACACACACATATATAAACATATATATACATATACATACATATCTACATATATACACACACAGCTATTTCAGTATCAGTGCAATACGCTGCTTGTTAAAACGGATAACTCACGCTCTTACGCAAGTCTGCGTGGATATTATGAACTATCGCATTTGTTCAAGTTCTATTTAAATTTTAAATAGAAGGAATTTTTATTTAGTCGACAGAAATATCTTTGGTAGGAATGGTAAAAACAGACAGGAATATTATTCGTGAATAAATCAACTCAAACCTTAAACAACTTATAATATTTTGCTCTCCATAAAAATATATCCTGTCTAAATTATACAAGTTAGAAATAAAGTAAACGTTAAAAGAACAAACATTCACATTTCTTTACTCTTATGTAATTTTATATAAAAATAAACTTAGATTTTAAATATCCCAAAAGATTTTGCTCTCCATAAAAATATATCCTGTCAAAATTATACAAATTCAAATATGAACATGCTGCAT
>NW_024383059.1:12500-18302 GCF_016835505.1 Polypterus senegalus | reverse complement strand
TGACGTATTTTCAACCAGTTCACAACAGATTTGATAATATTGAACCAGTAGTAACCACTACAATAGACCAAGACACAACACAAACAGAGTTCAAGACTAGATTTATTGTCACAAATACTTGAGCACACTATACAGCTCCTTTTATTGACTCTATTTAGGTGAGCTATGTCCAACTACTCTCCTGACTGATTCTCCGGGTGAATCGGAGCAGCTTCCTTTATACTGTTCCCGAGAGTTATTCTGGTGCTATTACATTGCATCCAGGAAGTACTTCCAGGTCAGGTGGAACGAGACTCTTCCTACAGCAACTCTCCCAGGTGGTACTTGAGGACAACAAAAGAGCTACCCACCAAAACTAAAATGCAGCCCAGTGGGTGTCCAAAGGAATGCATTTTAAATAATAAAAGTATATTATTTAACAGGAAGGAATATTTGTGGTATAAAAATGTATACCAAGTATTATCCTATTTTTTTGAGCAAGTTTTACTTGAATATATTGCTAATTCAACCTCCTTACCACTAGAATCCCTGAAGCCTATGAAAAAACTCATAATCCCGCGCTACCTTAAATTCTTTTGCACCTCTCCATCAGCATATTTTGTGTTTCAAGTTGTCCAATTGAGCGAAACAGTCTGCTATTCCCACACCACCGCTCCAAACCCCCACTGACAAAGCTCAAGTCACAAAGAAGATTCTCAGAGCTTAAGTCTTGTTTATCTGTGTGTGAGGTGCCTGGAATTGTTCTGGGAAAATAATATATTGTCATTTGGAATACATTCATGTGTGTTCCATGTCTACAATGATCTATGTAAATGTAGGATAAAAGGAAAAGCGAAGTCAGGAATCGTTGAACACATAACTTAAAACAACATTTTCATGTTTTAGTAATAATTAACAAAATGTAGACATGAAGTGTATAATGTGTGAAGACTGAAGTTCAAATATCAAATAAACACTTCAAGAATATTCAAGAATATAACTGTAGAAAAAGAAATCAGGTTAGGTACACACTGACACGACTGTTTGGGTGGTGCAGCTGTAAGAACTGCTGACTTGTAATCAAAACGTCCCTGGTTCGATTCTGGATGTGTCTGTTTTGAGTAGTGAGCTGCTCTTATTGTTACCATTAAAGTATAAAACCATACATTTGATTTGAGTCCGTACCAGCCGTGTAAATTTATGGTACTTGTAAAAGTTAGCGTCTTTTTTTAATTCAGTTTTATTCTGCCAGCCACATTCTAACTCCTCCCGATCTGACACTCGCTAGCTTTCAAATAAAGATGTGCTATAACAGAGGTGAAATCAGATGAGGGATCTTCATCAGAGAAAGAGAACAGAAGCCCTCCCTACAAGAAATGTTCACTCGCACATAAGAACAACAACATGACATCAAGATTTGATTTTGTCCTGACATGCAGTGTAAATTGTGAGACCTTATATACACAATTGAGTGCCTTCAGAACAAAGTCCAATCAAGTCAGTTTGCCACAGGTGGAAAATAATCAACACAATTTACTTACATAAATGAGAGTTTTCAGTGTTTGACTTTTGATAAATTTGAAACCTTCTGAAAACATGTTTTCACTTGGTCATTATGGGTTATTATGGAAGCTCTAAACTGCACAAAAAATTATGGGATTGCCCTTATCTTGTATATACTGTACATGAAAATATCTCGACATATGGGATACTTTTTACATATGTACTCCAGATGTTTTCACATATATATGAGATAATTTTTATGTACATACAAGATTTAAACAAAAAAAACCACAAAAAGTATGCTTTGGTATCCTTTGTGTATGTGAAAATATCTTGTTTGTATTGTTGAAAGTATCCTGTATATATGAGATATAGTCACATACATATAGGATATTTTAATATACCTCTACGGCAAAGGGGTTATCCCATAATTTTTTCTTATCAGCAGCTCAGAGCTTCTATAGGTTATTAAGTGTAGATTGATGTGTTAACGTGGTAGATTTATTCCTATAAAATTAAAAAAACTAAAACACAATGAAGTGTTCAGAAGCTGAAGTTGTCTGAATACTTTAAGAATCCAGTATATGTTTCCAGTACCAAAATAATGGAAATTTTGTATGAATTGCAAACATAAATAAACTGCAGTTTTGCATTTTATAAATTAATAATGTTGTAAAGCACTGCATTTAAAACAATGTAAAAGATCATACGCTATAATTTTGAATGTATCCAACCACCCATCTTCCTTTTTAGGATCTTTTAGGAGAAGCTAGATGTTTGGAAAGACATTAAATGTTTGGGGTGGTGTTGATATTGGTGTTTGATGGATGCTCCTTTACCATATTACATAATCTATTTCAGCGCTTTCTCAACCTTTAAGTATTTGTAATTCGAAGTTTTCATAACAGTTTTAATTGTGCCCCTTTAACATTTGAAATGTAGATGCATTTTAATATACCTACTTAACTTTTATCGACATTTATCTAACTCTATATTTATTGTTCTAGTATCAGAATGTGTAGTTTGCTAATTTGTTTTGGTTTCAACAGATTTTTTTTCATATTTTTGATTGTTTTCTTTTTTCACATCTTCGCGCCCCCCTTTTTGTTACTTCATGCCCCCCTAGGGGGGCCCCCCCACAGGTTGAGAACCACTGATCTATTCTCATTTTTTAGTTTTGCACACTTACCATATTATATAAATTTCTATAAAACTACCATGTCCCTGTAAAGCCACTATAGAAAACTACAGCTAGTGCATTACCAGATGGCTAAACCATCTTAGATTTTTCAATTGAATGAAAATTGGCTTGCTGATTGTGAAACCAGTTGGAATATAAACCTGCAGCTATAGTAAGCCACCAGGACTGTACCTGAGATCCACTGACCTATAACATTATGTAAAGCTTCTGTAATGATCAGAAGAGTATAAATACAGATTGCACATATGGTCTTCTTTCCTGTTGCAACATTGAAAGTAACACAATTTCAATATTATTTCCCATTGTAAATATTGCAATCTTATAAACTGTATTGTTATAATTATTCTCATTTGTTTGCAAGTGACGTGGCCCTTGTTCAAATTTTCTTTCAACTGCATAAATAATAATAACTTAAAAATCATATATATTAGCAAATCAAAACAGTCATTGTTTAATTGCAGCTGGAAAAAGTCTTACTTGGGAAAACTGCAAGAATGGACAAACCCTGACATGATGGATAAAGAAGAGACTGAAGTGTCAATTCCCAAGTTCAAGCTTGAAGAGACATACGACCTGAAAAGACTCCCTCATGAGTATGGAATAGCGGATGCCTTTGATCTGACAAGGTCTGATTTCTCAGGCATGTCTTCCAACAAAAATCTTTTTCTTTCGAAAGCAGTACATAAATCATATATTGAGGTAAATGAAGAAGGAACTGAAGCTGCTGCAGCAACTGCAATGGTAATATCTAATCGATGTGCCTTTTTCTCTGTGCCATTTACCACGCAGACCATCCCTTCTTGTTCTTTATCAGACACAATAAAACCCGAGCATTCTATTTTATGGCAGGTTCTGCACCCTTAATTCTTTCACTGTACTAGTAATTCAAATCTTATATTATAGCTTTACGTTTCTTGTACTATACAAACACAGTAATGCTAAACAGTTAAACTGAAGAATCTCATTGTTATAATTGGACTTAGCAACATGTAGTACTTCAAGAATAAAATCTTTCTTAAAATCATTTATTTAACTGAGTTTCTTTTATTTACAGCAACACTAAAATATATGCTTTCAATTAATGAATAAGTACAACTTAATTCTGTGTGGGTTGTGAACGATAGGGGCCGCTCTCGCCCCTTGAACCCCTGTCCACGACTCCAGACACCAGGTAAAAGTCCAAATGTTGACTTTATTTTTCTTCCACAGTGCACAAAGCACACTCTCCACCACAATACTCATATAAATCACAATAATAACAAATAACCAATCCTTCAGCCCCCAGACGCGTTGCCACCCTTCCACCCAGCTCAGCTCATTGTCTGGGAGTTTCCATAGTCCTTTTATGCTCCCTGACCCGGAGGTGTTTCTGCCCAACAGTCCACAAGTCCTTATTCCTTCCGGGTCAGGGTAAATAGTCCTTTCTTCAACCCGGAAGTCCGCTGCTCTTCCTATGACGAACCTCCGGGTCACAGGGCACGAAGAAGCCTCGGTCCTCCCTGCAGCTCCCTCCTGTGGCCCCACGGCATCCAGCAGGGCTTTGCATAAAACTCCATTGTCCATGATGCTTTGCTGGTCTTCTGGGGACCTCCATGCTGCAAGGAGGGCTCTACCTGGCGGCTTGGGGGTATTGGCCGGGATAAATGGCCGGCCATCCTTCACAGGGTATACATAGTTTCAAAGTCTAACTCTGTGTTGTTTAACTGACTTCATCCAACAAACTAAACACTGTTTTTTTCACAAATTTTGTAAAAAGATGGATGTAATGGTGAACATAACATTTGTTGAGGCTGTAAAGTCAAAAATCTATGTTTTTGTAATACTAGAAAACACTATGAGCTGCGGTCTTCAAATAAAGGTGATTCAAATAGACCAAACTGAGCATTTCTCTTTTGGCCAAACATTCTTTTGTTTTCAGTAAGAAAAAATACCAATCCTCAATGAGCACATTGTTAATCTAAAGTTCAAAAGTAGTGCTACTCAACTTGACATTGATGTAAGGATATAAAAGCAATGTTTGCATATAAACGGACTTTGAGAGCCTCTTTGTTGATGTTCTTGTTTGTCAGCAAACACCTCTCTGTAGTTATCATTCTTACATTCTGTAGCGTGGAGTATGTGTGCCAAATTGATTAGCCAAAGTATTAGCCAGCTGTTCAGTTGCTTTATATATCCTTAATTTTATTCCTCATTGAAGCTCCTCCTGTAGGAGATGTTGCCTCTGGAGTTCTTTTTAGTGTAATTACAGTGCATAACACTTTATTTTTGCGATCATAACAGTCTCTTTGGTCTGAGGATAGGGGCACAGGTCAATTTTGCAGGATTTCTACCTCTTTGATGTGCATTCATTCTGTTTCCTATACTTAATGTAGTAATACTTAATGCAGATGGCCCTTTTGTTCTCCTTATGAACAAACACCCCTCACTGCAGCCTGAAGAACTTGGAAGTGCTGGATCTTTTAGGAGTAGCTAGATGTTTGGAAAGATATTAGATGATTGGAGCGGTGTTGGATATTGGTGTTAGATGGATGCTCCTCTACCATATTACACACAGTCTATTCTCATTTTTTTTTTGTTTAACACAGTTACCATCTATACTAATAAAAGGCAAAGCCCTCACTCACTCACTCACTGACTCATCACTAATTCTCCAACTTCCCGTGTAGGTAGAAGGCTGAAATTTGGCAGGCTCATTCCTTACAGCTTACTTACAAAAGTTGGGCAGGTTTCATTTCGAAATTCTATGCCTGATGGTCATAACTGGAAGGTATTTTTCTCCATTAACTGTAATGGAGTTGAGCTGCAATGACGGGGGCGGAGTTTCGTGTGACATCATCACGCCTCCACGTAATCACGTGAACTGACTGTCAATGCAGTGCGTGAGAAACCAGGAAGACCTCCAAAAGCGCTTAAGAAAACATGCATTATATAATTGAGAAGGCAGCTAACAATAATAAGCGTGCGAGTGACATATAATACCATATTCATGAGTGCTGCTACCTCGGATAGAAAGCAAGGTGTAAACCTAAACTTTAAATTAAGTTCATAGACAGGCTACCGCTGGCGTTTCACATGCCCACAGGTAGTAACACACTACTTCTCCTCTGGCTGGTATTTTT
>NW_024383059.1:0-10000 GCF_016835505.1 Polypterus senegalus | reverse complement strand
ATTAACTTGTGGATTTTTCTGTGAGTATTTGGTGGCAGTCTGACGTGTTGCTTCGGAAGACGGCGTTAGCTGAGCTCAGCTCAGAGTAAAATGAGATGAATGGGCGGGGAGATGATGACGTAACTCCCCACCCACCTTAACTGTCAATCCCCCACAAACACAGTCTCTGAATTTGCATAAGCACACCCTTCACCTACAATTTTAACTTAGTTACAAAGTGATCAAAACTCGCTTATATCCTCGTCCTCTCATTAAACTTGTATCCCGCATTACCTGTGGGCATGTGAAACACCAGCGGTAGCCTGTCTATGAACTTAATTTAAAGTTTAGGTTTACACCTTGCTTTCTTTCCGAGGTAGCAGCACTCATGAATATGGTAGTATATGTCACTGCCGCTTCTTATTGTTTCGCTGCCTTCTCAATTATATAATGCATGTTTTCTTAAGCGCTTTTGGAGGTCTTCCTGGTTTTCTACGCACTGCATTGACAGTCAGTTCACGTGATTACGTGGGAGGCGTGATGATGTCACACTAAACTCCGCCCCCGTCATTCCAGCTCAACTCCATTACAGTTAATGGAGAAAATACCTTCCAGTTATGACCATTAGGCATAGAATTTCGAAATGAAACCTGCCCAACTTTTGTAAGTAAGCTGTAAGGAATGAGCCTGCCAAATTTCAGCCTTCTACCTACATGGGAAGTTGGAGAATTAGTGATGAGTGAGTGAGTGAGTGAGTGAGTGAGGGCTTTGCCTTTTATTAGTATAGATATATCTATATTTGTATATATGTATATGTATATATATGTTTATATATGTGTCTGTGTGTGTGTGTATATATATATATATATATATATATATATGCCAGCAACACTCATGACAATGACAAAACAATTAAATTGTCAATCATGTTACGTTATTATTAAAATGTTTCCTTTTCTTTTACTTCGCTGCGCGAGGTATTTTACTATATATATATATATATATATATATATATATATATATTATGAGGGCCGTTCAGGAAAAAAAAGATTGGTTTGTAAATATATACATTGGTTCAGATATTTATATCGGTTCAGATACATTGGTTTGAATATATACATTGGTTTTAATACATCCATTCAGATATATATTTCGTTCAAATATATACATTGGTTGGGATGTATTGGTTGAGATATATACATCGGTTTGAATACATCCGTTCAGATATATACATTGGTTTAGATACATTGGTTGAAAAATATGTAAATTGGTTTGCATAGATCCGTTCTGATATATATACATCGGTTCAGATACATCCGTTCTGATATATATATTGGTTCAGATAGATCGGTTCAGATATATACATTGGTTGGGATTTATGGGCAGGCACAACGCGGTCACCCATGTTTAGCATCTCCCTTTTGCTTCATCATTGCTTCAACACTGTTGTAATTATTGTGAACATTTTATACAAGCAGCATACGCTTGTCTGTCGCGTTTTGTTTCGTAAGCCCTATTTGTTGGGGGTCCTCGATTTCAAAGCACTTTTTTTCCTTTCATTATTTAAAACACTCGCGCAGATACCCGCCTCTTCGCCTCGCTCCGTCCGCCCCGGCTCATTGTACCCGCCTCACTCGCTCCCTCTTGTCCCTCCCATGACAGATTCTTCTCAAAAGCAGAGTTACTAGAAAGCATTAATCGCAACCGCAGTACCTCCCATATTTCACCTCATGAGACGCTGGTTTATCATTGGTGGAAAGCCGCCCGGTGATATCTGTTATTCCGTATTGGCAGCATTTCATTAAAGAGCGATCTGCTTCAGCAAGGAACTTAGTCCTGTTTGCTGAAAGAATGTTATGGAGGAAAACACTGGAGTTGCTCTCTTTCTTTAAATGTTGATCAGGGATCAAACTGACCAGAATATTCCGCATCACAAATAACTGATGTTTAACTGATGTTTTATAGTAAAACGAACAAAACCACACACACTCACAAACTCACAAATCATGGGTCGCACGTACTACTAATTAAGCGTATCTGTCAAGGGCGATTATTTTTTCACCCCATAAAACAGATTCTTCTCAAAAGCTGAATTACCAGGAAGCATTGAGTGCAACCGCAGTACCTCCCATTTTTCACCTCAACAGACGCTGGTTTATCATTGACCGAAAGCCGCCCGGTGATTTCTGTTATTCCGTATTGGCAGCATTTTCATTAAAGGCGATCTGGTTCAGCAAGGAACTTAGTCCTGTTAGCTGAAAGGATGTTATGGATGTAAACACTGGAATAGCACTGTTTCTTCTGAATGTTTATCAGTGATCAGGGACCAGATTGATCAGAATATTCCTGCTTCACAAATAACTGATGTCTATTTTTATTGTAAAACTGAGAAAACCAAACACACGCGCATACACAACACAAATACTCAAACTCACACATGTGGGTCGCACATACTGCTGATTAAGTGTATCTGTCACGGACGATCATTTTTTTTACCTAATAAAACTTTAGTTCGTCAAATTTAGAAAGCAGCGAGGTGATTTCTATTATTCCTTATTGGCAGCATTTAATTTAAAGATGATTCACGTCAACGAGGTGAAAGAGTCTCTTATTTTGACAGGGCGATCGTTTTTAAGGCTTAAGCATTTTTGATTGACTTACAAAAGAAAATAGCTATTACTTACCCTCTTTGCTTCAAATTGCCTTTTTAAAAAAACTTTTTGATGTAATTTGTTTATGACAGTATAAAATAAAAAATTAGTGCTCAAAATTATAATGCGCGTATAACAGGAAGAGGTGGTGGTAAGATTGCTGACTCGCAGTTAAATGATCACTGGTTTGTGTCCAGGGGGCTTCCTTTCTGTTATTTTATTTATTTACCTATTTATTTTTACAAATTGCTTTGAGTAGTAAGAAAGGCTATAAAACGTAAGGAATTAATAACAATTGTATTATATATTATTATTATTATTATTATATTATTATTATTATTATTATTATTATTATACGTGTGAATGCATGATCAAATTCAGCCGCTGCAGTGGGGTAAGAATAGGGACAATACCACGAGTTCATTGAAATAATTACACAGCAAGGTGCACACGCAATGCAAACATAATGTGTATATTATTGAAGTAAAGGTTCATATAAATTAATTATATACAACTTTTTAACAAGTTGAGAGATGTCAACTGGTTAAAATGCACGAAATTATACATGATTGCTTTACAGTTCACACATAGTGTATGTATATTGTTAAAATAATGATATAAAATCCTATAAAATGCTATAGAATCTGCGTCGTAGACTTATTTTGTGTCAAATTTCTTCAAAGAAGTTTTTAATTAGTTTGCTTTAAAAAAATCTTACGGCAAACATGTGAACCGTAGAAAATCGCTGATCTTTATCAATTTGTTTTAACGCATGCTCCGTGCAAAATGCTGTCATATCTGTTAGTAAACATGCACGCACAGCGATGTCCTGATGTCTGCGTTCTAAGGCTGCAGGTAAATTAAACGCTATTGACGTTTTACCGGGGTGCTTTGTGATTGAGGGCGGACAGTAAACTTTGTTAAAATGATATCGAAAAATACCAGTCGTCAGTTGTGTTTTTTAGTCGTTTTGGTGTGTTTACTGTTCTGTTACCAAAAAATTCTTCAACGGGGATCATCAACAAAGAAACGTGGATAGTAAGATTTAGTAAAATATCAGTAATAATAATACATTGCTCGACGCCTAGTAACACTTTACAAAGACATTTAAAAGACAGCTCGTTAAAATAAATGTAGCAGTCCATTGTCACGCTATAAGTGACAGCTTGCTCTTAAACATTTACACAGGTGTTTTTTCCTGGGAATAAAAAAGGGGGAAAAATCCACGGAAATGTTTTGTTTTGAACTCAAATTTCACCTCAAGCCATGTGAGTCATTAAAACTATTGGAATGAAAACGCATGTCTCATCCACTGGTCGGTACGCTCATTTTCCATGGCTGCTGTAGAGCTGTAAAATGTGTGCCCTCTGACTGCTGATTATACAAAATGAACACCGGATAGTTAAAAATATGTAAAATTGATTTTAAAAGGTTGTAGATATAGTTTTCTATATAATCTTCTCCACTATGTGTTTGCATCCTATTCCCTACAGGCAACACTCATTTCCATGGCTAGAGCAGATCCATGGGCTTGTGTGCACCCTGTCTGCCTCTTTCAAAATGAACCCTGGATAACTAATATTGTCTGAAATCCATGGTAAAAGATTGTTGAAAGTCATCTATATCACTTTCAAGTCTACTGTGTCCCATTATCCTCTCCACTCAAAGGGACACTCACTTCTACAGCTGAGCTTTTGTCAGAGTTGTGAGCTTCAACTGTTGCTTGCAGAATGAACATTAGACAATTTTATTGGATTGGCTGTTTTTCATTATATTAATATTAATTTATTTATTCATTCAGCCTCTGTTAAAAAGAAGCACATTTTCCCTTAGAGTACAAGTTCTATCTAATTATCTATCTATATGAAATACATGAGACTTGGAAAAATTCATATTATTTGTCAAATGAAGTACCAAATATCCACATTTGTAGGACAAGTCAATTAAAGAGTCCGACAAACAGCAACTGAGATATTAAAACATTTTATTGAATCTGTTCTGACAATTATAGTCTTTTAATTAAAATAATGATTATAATTATCAGAAAACGTAGCCATTTTAATGTCAGCATAAAACCAGGCCAGTAACATTTTTTTGAAATAATTTCAGCAGTTTTATAAATTCCAGAATGTACACCAATAGCACTGGCATGAACTTCCTTACAAGTATCCTTTGTCTCCTAAACTCAACAAATAACTTTCATATTCCTCCTGTTGCTCTGCTTGTCTTTTTTGACAATAGTAAAGGTCATCCTCTTTAAAAAATTATATTCACGCAGCAATTAAAAATATGGTTATAATGTAAAACACTTCAAACAAGCCTGTAAAATGTACATTTTCTTTGTTTAAGTTGACTTCTTCAATGGATCTAACACTTACAACATGGGGCACTACAACACACATACACAAATATCTTTTAGTATTGTTTTAATATAGCCTTGAAAATTGTTGGTATCTGTCCTCTATCCAAGCCACCCATTTACAAAAGAGATTTACAGGCTTGGGCCCAGGACAAAAAATGAGACGGAAAGAAATGCCAAACTAGTGCTTACCACACTGACGCTTGCTCATACTACTACAGTTTAAAAGTGCCACCCAACCTGATGCCAACTCTTTCAGATGGGTAGTGAAACCAAGAAAATGTATTAATGGACACAGGAAAAAAGTTAAAAGACTTATTCTGACAGTGACCATGTTGGGGATTGTTGATCTGTGAAGTGGCAGTAAAAATAAAAAAAAAATTTAAAAACCTGATTACAAAATATATTAAGAAAACTCAAAAGGTTTGATTAATTTATGAAAACTCCATAGAATACTTTCTAATACATGTTTTTCCTTCAACAGTCATGCTAATGTCAGAATTTGTGTGTTTTATCACTTATACTTTGTGCACATATTGATGCTGTTTTATGGAAAAGCAAGCACACAGTAAATAATTATCAGCGGTTACAATTTAAATGTATATTTGCAGTATATACTGTACTGTATCCTGAAATGCCAAATTAGAAATGAGAAGATGATGAAAAGTTATATTTTGTTTAATATACTTTAAACAAACTGATCACAAAATGTCCTAATCAGTTTGACTTTGTTGGTACCCTAGAGTGGCACATATCCTGGAAGAAGTCCTATCAGGTTTATTTGGATTTAAAAAACCAAAATAATAATAATAATAATATATTACATTTATATAGCATTTTTCTGGCTACTCACAGCGATTTTCATAGACATACTTAAAAAGACAGTGTAAGCGCTTGATTTTTTTAATTAGTGGATGAGTAAGGACATAGTAAACAAAAAGTGATATAGAAGACTTCCTTCAATCTCTTTAAATAAACTATGGACAGTTTTGTAATTCCAGTGTTAATTTACAAGCAGAAGACGGGGGCACGCGTTTCTACAGCATAGACCAAGCTGTGGAAATAAGTGTCTCCTCTGCTAGAAGGGATTAAGAGACACACTCGATATGAAAACGTTATAAAAGACTGTCTAATAGACTTATTAAAGAAACTGTGCACAATTGTAACTGCCTGGTGTTCATTTTGTAATGGACCACAGCAGATAGGAATGCCACAGGCTGCTAAAAGTTTTTTAAATACATTTGATGAGTTTTAATCTCCCATGAAAAACGGTGCAGAGAACTCCTATGTGTTTTATAGGATAATTGCACCTGCTGTGAAAATGAGAATCCTCTCCAATGTACAGGAGGTGAAAGGGTGGGTGTGATAGGAAATTTATTTATTTATTTATATAGAACTACTGTATATTTCATTCCAATAGTTTTGATTGGCTCACATGGCGGAGGTGAAATTTGAGTTCAACAACAAAACCTTTCCCGTGGATTTTTCCCCCCTTTTTTATTCCCAGGAAAAACCACCTGTGTAAATGTTTAAGAGCAAGCTGTCACTTATAGCATGACAATGGATTGCTACATTTATTTTAACGAGCTCATCATTTTACCAAAGTTTACTGTCCGCCCTCAATCACAGAGCACCCCAGTAAAACGTCAATAGCGTTTAATTTACCTGCAGCCTTAGAACGCAGACATCAGGACATCGCTGTGCGTGCATGTTTATTAACAGATATGACAGCATTTTGCACGGAGCATGCGCTAAAACAAATTGATTAAGATCAGCGATTTTCACGGTTCACATGTTTGCCGTAAGATTTTTTAAAGCAAACTAATTAAAACTTCTTTGAAGAAATTTGACACAAAATAAGTCTACGACGCAGATTCTATACCATTTTATAGGAATTTTACATCATTATTTTAATAATATACATACACTATGTGTGGACTATAAAGCAATACATGTATAATTTCGTGCATTTTAACCAGTTGACATCTCTCAACTTGTTAAAAAGTTGAATATAATTAATTTATATGAACCTTTACTTCAATAATATACACATTATGTTTGCATTGCGTGTGCACCTTGCTGTGTAATTATTTCAATGAACTCGTGGTATTGTCCTTATTCATACCCCACTACGCAGCGGCTGAATTTGATCATGCATTCACACGTATAATAATAATAATAATAATAATAATAATAATAATTATTATTATTGTTATTAATTCCTTACATTTCTTACTACTCAAAGCAATTTGTAAAATAAATAAGTAAATAAATAAAATAACAGAAAGGAAGCCCCCCGGACACAAACCAGTGATCATTTAACTGCGAGTCAGCAATCTTACCACCACCTCTTCCTTATAGATACGCGCATTATAATTTTGAGCACTACGGGTAAGTAATAGCTATTTTCTTTTGTAAGTCAATCAAAAATGCTTAAGCCTAAAAAGATCGCCCTATCAAAATAAGAGACTCTTTCACCTTGTTGAAGTGAATCATCTTTAAATTAAATGCTGCCAATAAGGAATAATAGAAATCACCGCTGCTTTCTAACTTTGACGAACTAAAGTTTTATTGGGTGAAAAAATGATCGTCCGTGACAGATACACTTAATCAGCAGTATGTGCGACCCACGATGTGTGAGTTTGAGTATTTGTGTTGTGTGCGCGTGTGTTTGGTTTTCTCAGTTTTACAATAAAACAGACCTCAGTTATTTGTGAAGCAGGAATATTCTGATCATTCTGGTCCCTGATCACTGATAAACATTCAGAAGAAACAGCGCTATTCCAGTGTTTTCCTCCATAACATCCTTTCAGCAAACAGGACTAAGTTCCTTGCTGAACCAGATCGCCCTTTAATGAAATGCTGCCAATACGGAATAACAGAAATCACCGGGCGGCTTTCGGTCAATGATAAACCAGCGTCTGTTGAGGTGAAAACATGGGAGGTACTGCGGTTGCACTCAATGCTTCCTGGTAACTCAGCTTTTGAGAAGAATCTGTTTTATGGGGTGAAAAAATAATCGTCCTTGACAGATACGCTTAATCAGTAGTACGTGCGACCCACGATTTGTGAGTGTGAGTGTGTGTGTGGCGTATGCGTGCTTGTGTGTGGTTTTGTTAGTTTTACTATAAAAATAGTTAAACATCAGTTATTTGTGATGCGGGAATATTCTGGTCATTTTGATCCCTGATGAACATTTAAAGAAACAGAGCAACTCCAGTGTTTTCCTTCATAAAATCCTTTCAGCAAACAGGACTAAGTTCCTTGCTGAAGCAGATCGCCCTTTAATGAAATGCTACCAATACGGAATAACAGATGTCACCAGGCTTTCCACCAATGATAAACCAGCGTCTGAGGAGGTGAAAAAATGGGACGTACTGTGGTTGTGATTAATGCTTTCTAGTAACTCTGCTTTTGAGAAGAATCTGTCATGGGAGGGACAAGAGGGAGCGAGTGAGGCGGGTACAATGAGCGGGGGACGGGCGAAGAGGCGGGTATCTGCGCGAGTGTTTTAAATAATGAAAGGAAAAAAGTGCTTTGAAATCGAGGGCCCCAACAAATAGGGCTTACTGAAACAAAACGCGACAGACAAGCGTATGCTGCTTGTATAAAATGTTCACAATAATTACAACAGTGTTGAAGCAATGATGAAGCAAAAGGGAGATGCTAAACATGGGTGACCGCGTTGTGCCTGCCCATAAATCCCAACCAATGTATATATCTGAACCGATCTATCTGAACCAATATATATATCAGAACGGATGTATCTGAACCGATGTATATATCTAAACCAATCTATTTTAACCAATATATATATTTAAACCAATGTATATCAACCAATATATATATCTCAACCAATGTATATATCTGAACGGATGTATTCAAACCGATGTATATATCTCAACCAATACATCCCAACCAATGTATATATTTGAACCAAATATATATCTGAATGGATGTATTAAAACCAATGTATATATTCAAACCAATGTATCTGAACCGATATAAATATCTGAACCAATGTATATATTTACAAACCAATCTTTTTTTCCTGAACGGCCCCTCATAATATATGTATACAGATATATATAAATAGATAGATATAAATAGATAGATATGACAACAACACTCATATCAATGACAAAACAATTACATTAACAATCATCTTACGTTATTTTTAAAATGTTTGCTTTTCTTTTTCATAACTTCTTTAACACACTACTTCTCCTACTGCGCTGGTGTTCTGCTAGTATTATATAAATAACTACAAAACTACTATGTCACTGTATTGCCACTATAGAAAACTACAGCTAAAGCATTAACAGATGGCTAAAACATAAAAAAGCTGTTGTATTGAGAATGGTAATGATGGAGTTATCTGATTTTCAAACCACTTCAATTTCACTTAAGAAGACATTAAGCTACTGTTTAACCTGAGGTTTGTCTGCATAACATGTCTAGTTAATGTTTACATCTGGAAATCAACCACAAATAATTAAGTGTGCATCTTGCTGCAGAATCACAAGTGAACAAGAATCGTGTGACTCATTTGTGGCTCAAGATTCAGTTCAGTAATGAAATTAATATGAATCATGAGACTCGTGTGTGCGGATAATGAGCTGTTAAAAAGTGTATACTGTGGTAATAATCAAACCTTGACACAATAAAGAGGTTTTGGGGCAGCCTACCATGTAATTGAGAATTGGCTGCTGACTGCAAGAAAAAGGCTGATGCAAGGTCTTTACAGACAATAGTCCACAACAGAATTGAACAGATTAGGAAACATGGCCAATATATAGTAGAAAAGCAGGAAGAGGAGGAATCTTGGGACCAGAACCAGAAATTAGGCCATCGGGCAATGTCTTCTGGGGTGTATCCAGAAGTGACGTCGTCCTGAGAGCCAGGTGGAATTTCCCATATTTGGTGTGTGGGGAGATAAGAGAAAGGATTAGTGCACAGTGCCACCTCCGGGTCTGACCAAGAATTACCTTCTTCTGAGCCCCTTAGCTGC